>NC_089279.1:33795296-33894485 GCF_963678975.1 Dysidea avara
TTATTACTATATATTAGTGCTTAAAACTGCTATATATACATAAAAAATTCAGTCCTGAAACATGTGAAGTACCTTTAGCTTCTGGGAGGTTGTACATATATCCTGCAGCTGGTGCAGTCCCCCTTGCCAAACCCTGGATCCCTGAATATCAGCTGTGCAAGATCTTAAGAGAAGGGTGAGGTAGACAAGCTTATTATTACAATGTTAATAAGAACAGTCCACTACTGCAATAATATCTAATAGACATTTGTTAGAACTCGTGAAAAAGACTAATGCATGTGAACCATGAGTAAACCTCTTGGCCATTGTGCCAAATATTATGATGTACATACTACGTAAATAAAATTCAATTTCTTTACATACACTGATCTACAGTATGGCAAAAATTGCATGTTTGTAGCTATAAATTATGAAAACTTACAGTTTAGCTGAAAACTTGATGTTAAGGTTGTAATGCTTCTATTTACAACCACAATACTGATGAAATTGAAACAACCTTAAAACTGTACTATGAGATCCTATACAGTCAGTCTTTAGCTACCCACATTTAAATTTTCCTCTTTGACTTATGTGACAAATTAATATTGTGTAAAGAATAATGACAAAAATTGTAACCAGGATATGTTGCTGGTGTTAGTGTTATCTAAGCTATAGAATCTTACCTCTACAACTGTTCTTATATTTATCTCGATTGCAACTCTCTAACAAATTTTTGTATCTATAGCATGTGTGTGACAGCACCAGTGCATACAACCTCCACAGCAAAATGTGATACTAACATGTAATCACCATATTTAACTGTCTACTGAACACAACACATGATGAAATCATTGTTTGTTTTAGATATGTACAATGAATAACAATTCATGCATAGCACTATATCTGCTACATATACTCTACTAAGATAAGCATTTGTAAGTGTATACATGTTGTAAAGTAACTGCATAAACTTAGTGCACCTATACTTTGTACATATGCAGCTGCACGAATCATCACATCAGTTTTCTGTGGAATTTATTTGAATGCAGAGGCCCGAGAAAGTATTTGCATAAATGTTTTGAGATGGAAGATTTGTTTATACTTCTGTCTACAGCACTAGGCCTCTTGGTTTACACAAGTTTATAAAATTTACATAAGTGTAAATCATACCTCATGCCCATTACAAAGCCTCCAATTATAATAATTTGATACTCTTTAAATAAAAAAAAAATTAGATCATTGTTGTTTAAGTACAACTGTACATTACACATGTTACCTCTGACATATACTTATTGACTAAAACACCAGTGACCAGCACCAGTTTGCTATTCATGTTACATGCATCAAACTGTAAACTACAAAACAAAATTATGACTAGACAAACAAAACTACACAAAATAAAAAGAGTCCATTGCTACTCTTGTAGTAATTCACTGAATGTTATTAGATAGGAGAGATCATACACAACCACATGAGGTAGCTCTAGCTGGAACATTTTTGTAGATGGTCTCATGAGTCAAATCATTGTAGAACACCATTTGTATCAGTTCAAAATTAGTTGGTACACAACACCTCTTTGGTGCCCCTGCATGGCCTCTAGTCTGGTAGTAGTGGAGGGAAAGAATACTTGCATAATCAGTTAATGATTCTACTGGTAGTCTTGGACAGTGACCCCCACATACCCCAACATCAAATGACTTGGGGATCATCAAATGGACATTGCCTGCACTTATGGCAGTGTTGCTAACCTCCATCTTTTGAAGATGACATGACACATGTGATGTCTGAATAGAACTAGAACTGTTACTTTCACGTCTTACTTTCTTGTGCTTCATATCTGACATCTTTTTGTCTTGTAACACTTCACTCAAGAATTTGTTAGTGTTATCACGAGTGAACACAACTAACAAAGGTTCAGTGTTCAGAATGTCTTCTTGTTCCCCAGATGAGTAAACACCTTCACATGATAGTTGTTGTTCTCCTTTAGTCAGTGTCACTTTCAAGCCATAGTTAACCCATCCTTGTTTCCAGCTCTCAACTATTGGAGTGACATCAAATGTTTTCCACCCTGGACTAGAGTCAGTGTGTTTGAAAGTGAGCTTTAGAGGTGAGTTAATGTTGTTGTAATTGAGCAGGTAATAAATATTGACCTCATAGTAGTCTCTTGGCATTGAGATCTTCTGTAGTAGACGTAGTTCAGCATGAATTATTTCCTCTCCATCAATGCTGGCCTTGTCAATGTCGAATTTATAATATCCACAACCAATATCTGCACAACAACAACAATAATATTAAGGCAGTTCCAAATAGGCAATAATATACTAGTATGTTATATAGAAGATGTTTGTGCATGCCTTCAGTATATACAGCACACGTACCCATTGCTTGATTCTCAAAGGATCGTATTGTGTTTGCTTTGGTCATCTTTTGGTCTTTCAGTGTATGGGCCGGTTCACTGGGAAAGTAAAAGTTGACAAATAGATCCTTCAAGTAGCTGGGTAGAGTTGCATTGGTTAGTTCACTAGCAAATTCACTCATTTTGAAATTGTCGTCAATATTCTCTGAGTCTGAATTGGCTTCCCTTCTAGTCACCTTCACTGGCTGCTGCTCCTCTACCAAATGTCTGATGGGAACTGAGTGAACTGTAAAATGACTGATAGTTAGTAGCAGGCACACTGAGAACTTCATCATCTTGTTATCTCCTTACTTGCTTCAAATTCTGCTAAACTGATGTGTAGTCTACAAATCAGCTAGTTTTATACATCTCTACTGTAACATAATCTGCCACCCCATGTAATCTCATCTTTACTGCTGTGGGAAGATCATTACTCCCCTTGCTTAATATGGTCTATTATAGGGTGGGTATACCTGCAGCAGCAACTGAAACATGGAAAAAATTGCTGGCATTTTATTGAACTGGCATTTGGCCTTTGATTATAAATAGCCATAATATACATAGTTATAAATAGCCATACTGTACATGGTTATAAATAGCCATATTGTACATGGTTATAAATAGCCATATTGTGCATGTAAGTTGACTGCATTAAAACTGTGTACAGCTTTCAATCACACATGCAATCAAAAAAATAATATATACTGTCCTGAAGTAGTAACTGAATAATATTATCTTGTTTTGAGTAGCTATAAGTGGGCACAAGCATCACTGCCTTATATAGAAGCCTTTAAATAGCTCCTTACACTTCTATTCTAGTAGTATGTACTCAACTGAAAATTATATACACCCTACTTGTAGCTATTTCATTTTATGAAGGTGCTAAGGATACTATAGCAACATGTAGGACAACAAAAGACTGAAGCTATCAAATTAAATTATTTTCTAGAAATAATTGATCCACATTATTAGAAATGTATCATATTTAGTTTATAGATATCATACTTCACCACTGTAGTATTGGATTAATGGAGAGTACATGAGGATATCAGGTGGAGGAGGTTAGTGCGTAGTTATTAAGGAGGAACAACTCCCTATGAATTCTTTTAATATCCTATATATGCACTTCCAAATTTAGTCTTTACATGAGTGTCATTGTATTGATACTCTCCCTGATTAGTGTGGAGAATATTATGTTGACTGGTCAGATTAGCTGATCAAAAACAATCTTTGTGAAGTCATGGTTGCTGTCCATCCTCCTTGATCACTGCATGTGTTGGCCATTTTTAATTTCACATTAACACAACAAGAATATTATTAAATGTTAATTTGGTATATAGCTACTGATGGTGACTTGATCTCCAGGCAACTCACAGTCTAGACAAGTGTCTATTCTATGGAACTAAACAGCCCAGGAACAGATATTTATATGCCTGCTTGTCTGTGATTAACTATATAGTAATTTTCAAACAAAATAATTATACGTTTTTATATTATATGTTGCATATCTATTATCCTGTAACATCAACGTACATCACCTAACATCAACGTACATCACCTAACATCAACGTACATCACCTAACATCAACGTACATCACCTAACATCAACGTACATCACCTAACATCAACGTACATCACCTATGTGTTGTTGGAGGATGATTTAGCAAGGACGATAAAGTACCACTTTAAAACTAATTATTACCATGAGTATATGATGCTAAAAGTGTATTAATTTTGAGCATATACAGCTGGCAATGGGAAGAACAAGCTAGGTGAAGGACTAAAAATTAATAAGCCATGATCAAAATTAATCTTGTGGGAGAAAAGCAATGAAAAATTGAAATGTTTTAGTAGATTAGACGAGATCCATACATATCATAATTCAGTTTTACATACACAGGTATCAAGTTTCACCTGCAAACACAGTAGTATTGGATTACTGGAAATTTAAGATTAGGTGAGGAATAACTCCTCCTGTATTATTGTAATATCCTATATACATATACTTTTCCAAATTTGGTGTGTTTTTTTGAGTTTCATTGTAGTTGTATATACCCTCTGATTAGTGTGGAGGGTGTATGTTGACTAGTCATACAAGCTGATCAAAACAATCCTTGTGATGCCAATGGTGGTTGTTCCATCCTCCTAGATGGGTGTGTAGGTCACTTTTAATTTCACGTTAACAAAACAAGATTACAATACATTATGTGTTGTTTACATGAACACTATTGAACCTTGTAGGATGTGGTTGTGTGTGTGTGTGTGTGTGTGTGTGTGTGTGTGTGTGTGTGTGTGTGTGTGTTTGTGAGGTAGCATAGACAAGTGGCTTGAGCATCAGCCTGGTAATCAAAAGGTTCCAGGTTGATGCCCAGTTATGCCAATTTAGTGTTGTTGTAGTTTCCTTGAACAAGAAACTTTACTGTAACTCAGACACTTTGCTTCAGCCTACCCAGATGTATATTGGGGGACCTGGTGGCCAGGTGTCAACTAGGGATTCCGAAGCAGCCTACCCAGCTGTAACATGGATGCATAGGTAGCTGATGTTTACTGGAAAAGCAATTGCCTTTTATATGTTGCAATGGCATGAACTTTGTGCACCTACACTTTGCGCAGTCATAACATCAGTTTTCTGTGGAGTTTATTTGAATGCAGAGGCCAGGAAGCATTTGCATAAATTAATATGTATTTTGAGATGAAAGATTTATTCATTCTCCTGTATATAAAGCACTAGCACTCATGGTTTACGCAAGTTTATAAAATTTGCATTAGTGTAAATTATACCTCAACCCAATACAAAGCATTCATAGTAAAGTGACACTTTTGTAATAAAAAAAATTACATTAGATCATTGTATCATTGTTGTACAATTACACATACACATACACCTCTGACATTATACTTATTGACTAAAACACCATTGACCAGCTCCAGTTTACTTTTCATGTACTGTACGTACATACATTAAGCTGAAAACTATACAAAACAAAATTATGACTAGACAAACAAAACTACACAAAATAAAAAGAATCCATTGCTACTCTTGTAGTAATTCACTGAATGTTATGCGATAGGAGAGATCATACACAACCACATGAGGTAGCTCTAGCTGGAATGTTTTTGTAGATAGTCTCATGAGTCAACTCATTATAGAACACCGTTTGGATCAGTTCAAAATTAGTTGGTACACAACACCTCTTTGGTGCCCCTGCATGGCCTCTGGTCTGGTAGTAGTGGAGGGAAAGAATACTTGCATAATCAGTTAATGATTCTACTGGTAGTCTTGGACAGTGACCACCACACACTCCAACATCAAATGACTTGGGGATCACCAGATGGACATTGCCTGCACTTATGGCAGTGTTGCTAACCTCCATTTTTTGAAGATGACATGCCACATGTGAGGTCTCAATAGAACTAGAACTGTTACTTTCACGTCTTACTTTCTTGTGCTTTACATCTGACATCTTTTTTTCTTGTAACACTTTACTCAAGAATTTGTTAGTGTTATCATGAGTGAACACAACTAACAAAGGTTCAGTGTTCAGAATGTCTTCTTGTTCCCCAGATGAGTAAACACCTTCACATGATAGTTGTTGCTCTCCTTTAGTCAGTGTAACTTTCAAGCCATAGTTAACCCATCCTTGTTTCCAGCTCTCAACTATTGGAGTGACGTCAAATGTTTTCCATCCTGGACTAGAGTCAGTGTGTTTGAAAGTGAGCTTTAGAGGTGAGTCAATGTTGTTGTCATTGAGGAGGTAATAAATATTGACCTCATAGTAGTCTCCTGGCATTGAGATCTTCTGTAGTAGACGTAGTTCAGCATGAATTATTTCCTCTCCATCAATGCTAGCCTTGCTAATGTTGAATTTATAATATCCACAACCAGTACCTATACAATAATACCATATAATAATTCAAATGGACAACAATATAACTACCTATATAGCTATTTAGAGCATGTAATTTTTAACCTTAAGTACAGCGGACGTACCTATTGCTTGATTCCCAAAGGATCTTATTGTATTTGCTTTGGTCATCTTATGGCCTTTTAGTGTATGCACTGGTTCACTGGGAAAGTTAAAGTTGACAAAGAGATCCTTCAAGTAGCTGGGTAGAGTTGTGTTGGTTAGTTCATGAGCAAATTTGTTCATCTCAAGACTGTCATCGATGTTCTCTGAGTCATCATCAAGACTCCATGAGTCTGAATTATTGGCTTCCTTTCTAGTCACCTTCACTGGTTGCTGCTCCTCTACCATATGTCTGATGGGAACTGAGTCAACTGTAAAATGACTGAGAGTGAGTAGTAGTAGAATCAGGTACACTGAGAACTTCATCATCTTGTTAACTCCTTTAGTTACTTGTTTCAAGTTCTGCTAAATCACTCCACTGAAGTATGGTCCGTGATTCAGCTACTTTTATATGTCTCTACTGTAACATAACCTATCAACCCTTGTAATCTCATCTTTACTACTGTTGGAAAATCATTACTTCCCTTGATTAATATGGTCTACAATAGTGTGGGTATCTGCAGTGACATAAAAATAGCTGGCATTTTATTGAACTGGCATTTGGCCTTTGGTTATAAATAGCCATGTTATACGTGTGAGTTAACTACATCATTACTGTGTACAGCTTTCAATTATATGTGCAATTAAAAATATGTACTGGCTTGACTGGATTAAGTTATCTTGTTTTGAGAAAGTGAACACGAGCATCACTGATTTGTGCTCCTTACACTTCTAGTAGTAGTGCTAAAATTATATGCACCCCACCTGTAGCTATTCATTTTATGAAAGAGCAAAATGTAGGACAACAAAAAAACTTTTCTTTTCTATATAGAAATAATTGATTCACATTATTAGAAATGTATCGCATTAATTTTAGTTTGAAGGCATCAAACTTCATCACTGTAGTGTTGTATTACTGGAGGGTACAAGAGGATATCAGGTGGAGGAGGTTAGTTCATTTAAGGAATAAATACCCCTGTGAATTCCTATGCACTTCCAAATTTGGCTTAATATGTATATATGAGTATCATTGTACTGATACTCTCCCTGATTAGTGTGGAGGGTATATGTTGACTGGTCAGATTAGCTGATCAAAAACAATCTTTGTGATGCTAATGGTAGCTGCCCATCCTCCTTGATCAGTGTGTAGGCCATTATTAATTTCACTTTAACAAAACAAGAATATTAAGTGTTAGTTTGCTAGCTATTATCTCAGTATAGACTACCAGAAGTCTGATAGCTTGAGTGTGTATAACAAGGTATTAGGATCTTGACATTGCAGAAGCACTGTTGAGCTGGTGGTGACTTGATCTCCAGGCAACTCACAGTCTAGGCAAGTGTCTATTCTATGGAGCTGAACAGCCCAGGAACAAATATTTATATGCCTGATTGTCTGTGACTAACTATATAGTAATTTGCATATTATGTTGTATGTCCAACATAGTCCAACATAACAAATCGTAGCGACATCTGTTCAACTAGTGTTTGTGTACATATTATGTAGTTAGAGGAGAGTTTAGTAGGGATCATTTTAATACTATTACCATTCATGTGCTATCTAAAGATATGACATAAGCTACAAGTGTATTTGTATTTTGAGCATATAGGCAATGGAAAGAATAAGCTACGCAGGTGAAGGATTAAATTCTCATAAAAATTAATATGTAGGTGGTAATCAAAATTATACTAAAGCTATTGAAATTTGAAATACTTTGACAAGATACATATGTACGTATCACAAGTCAGTTTTACAGGTATCAAGCTTCACCTGTAAACACAATAGTACTGGATTACTGGGGATATAAGATTAGGTATGTAGTTAAGGAGGAACAACTCCTTCTGTATTATTGTAATATCCTATACTTATCCAAATTTAGTGTTTGTTAGTTTCATTGTAGGTATACCCTCTGATTAGTGTGGAGGGTGTATGTTGACTAGTCGTACAAGCTGATCAAAACAATCCTTGTGATGCCAATGGTGGTTGTTTCATCCTCCTTGATGAGTGTGTAGGCCAGTTCTAATTAAACAAGATTACAGTGTATTATGTGTTGTTTACGTGAACTCAGTTACATCATCCTTGTAGGATATGGTTGGATTGTGGTGAATAACACATGGGTTCTGTGGTTACTAAATGCCATTAAATGTAATAGTGAAACTTATTTTCTAGTCATTGATACTTGGCCCGGTTCAAGCTGCATGAACATGACTATAATCTTGTGCTTTATATCTAATATTCTTTCATCTTAGAAATTTGTTGGTGTTATCGTGATATGTGTGAACGCAACTAACAAAGGTTCGGTGTTCAGTATATCTTCTTGTTCCCCAGAAGAGTAAACACTTCACATGATAGTTGCTGTTCTCCTTTAGTCAGTGTAACTTTCAAGCCATAGTTAACCCATCCTTGTTTCTAATTCTCTCCTGGACTAGAGTCAGTGTGTTTGACACTACTATAAATTCAATGTGTTTGACGCTAAGCTTTATGTGAGTTGATGTAGTCATAGAGCAGGTAATAAGGCTCATAACAGTCTCCTGACATTAAGATCTTCTGTAGTAGAAATAGTTCAGCATGAATTATTTCCTCTCCCTCAATATACTGGCTTTGTCAATGTTAAAATTTATAATGTCCACAACCAGCAGCTGTGGAAAGATAACATGCATACTAACTTTATTATTGTTATTCGAACTTTACAGTGGCCAGCACTGAAGGTCTGTGCTGCAGCCTTTGGATTACCTAACAGAAACTGGAGACTTTAAATGATCATTACTTAACCTACAGTAGTTGATAATGAGGTGAAACCAGAAAATGGGTCAAAAAAGGAAAAAATCCCTCCTACCCCAGGATTCAAACCACAGGCCACCCAATGTCTAGTCGAGCACCACACTCAGTCTCCTTCAGGAGGGAATTTGTAATGTAAATACTGTATTCTAACTGTGTACTTTCAAACGCTATGCACACATTTCGAAGTATATGTGTATGTAGTACATAACTACATGTACACATACCATTAATTGGTTCTCAAAGGATCGTATTTTATCTTTTGATATTTCAGTGTATTGGCTGATCCACTAGGAAAGCTAAACTTGACATACAGATCCAGTCCTTCAGGTATGTAGCTGGGTAGGGATGCATTAGCTATGTAGTTCATGGACAAGTTTATTCTGTATAAGACCATAAACGTTCTCTAGGTCAAGATTAGCTGATTAGCTTCCCTTCTAGCCACCTTCACTGGTTGCTGCTCATCTACCATATGTCTGATGGGAACTGAGTGAACTGTAAAATGACTGATGGTAGTAGTGTAAACAAGCACACTGAGAGCTTCAGCACTTCTTTTGTGATATCAAATAAACAAAGTAGTTGATGATTATACACATACAATATTATATGCATGTAGCAGTTGTCAACATTTTATCTGATACTGCTGATGTGATCTTTCTAGATACACCCATAGTCACTCTTACTCGATATCTTCTGTTGCCTTGGATTTTAGCAGAACATAAAGTGTACAAAAATGACTGGTATTTTAACTCATCAAATAACAAAATGATCACCCCTGTAGTCATCAATCAGTACATAGCAAAGGTAAGGCCATGGAGCAACTGAAGCAGCCAAATCTATTTATTGTCAGCAGTTACCAAACTTTTACATTGATGCATGTCTGTGATGTACTTTTGGTAAAGGATGAAGACTCAAATTAAAAAGGCTACATATGTTTGAGAAACAAGTTTTTCTGAGTCAATTAAAATATATTGGACTGAATATTTGTACAACTTCAGCTAATATACTTTAGACATCAAGACACACGATAGTGTGTCGTGCGGCCCAAGAAGCCGGCGCGCCACACCGTGAGTATATTAACAGGAAGAAAGAAAACGCAATTTTCACACCTATGTAGCTCTGTGATCCCTTATCCGATTGGAACCAAATTTGCTGGAGACGTGCCGCCCAGCTAGGGTAGTCTACATACCAAATTTGAAGAAAATCGCTCCAGCCATTTCCGAGATACGAGCGAACAAAATTTCGTTTTAATTTCTTCGTTTTTTTCTTCTTCTTCTTCTTCTTCTTCTTCTTCATCTTCTTCATTTCGCACACTTCGCAAAATTCGCCATAAAACACGAATGCGTGCTCGGATTTGGCTGAAATTTGGCACACTTAAAGGGCTCATTAAGGCGGATCTCCGTACCAACTTTGGTAGGAATCCGATGAACAGTCACGGAGTTATGACCGATTATTTGCGTAAAATAAGGTCGAAGGTCTGTCACGCCTACAGGGTAAACGCCTTGGAGGAATCAGTTGAAAATTGATATGTAGATGGAGCAACCATCGTAGGAGTGCCTTTTTGTGGTTTGAAAGGAATCGGGATAAAGACCATGGAGATATGACACGAAACCCAACCTGTGTCAAAATTACGCGATCGATTTTTATGAATAAAAAAACTATTAGTTTTCGTATCTACCAGGCAAACTGCTTAGAGCAACGAGCTGAAAATCAGTATGTAGCTGGAATAATCATCATAGAAGGTCCTTGCAGTAGTACAGAAGAATCGGATTACAAATCACTGAGTTATGATTCGAAAGGCAACTAGGTGCAGCAAATGCGAGATCGAGATACTCTAATAGAACAGTCACCCTAATAAAGCATTCAGCTGCATTTATAATTTACTCAGTTATATTACATTGTAAGTTATTCTGTGGGGAATTCAGCTACAAACAAGTCAACCTGTAGTCAGATCAGCTAGAAGAAGGTACCTAATAGAGAGTTCAGCTACAAATAAACCATCATGTAGAGAGTTCAGCTCAAATAAATCACCCTGTAGAGAATTCAGCTACAAACAAATTGCCCTGTAGAGAGATCAGCTAGAAGAAGTTACCTTGTAGAGAGTTCAGTTACAAAGAAACAATCATGCAAAGAGTTTAGCTACAAACAAATCACCCAGTAAAAAGTTCCGCTATGAACAGATCACACTGTAGAGAGTTCAGTTAGAAACAAGTCATCCTGTAGAGAGATCAGCTAGAAGAAGTTACCTTGTAGAGAGTTCAGCTACAAACAAATCACCCTGTAGAGAGTTCAGCTACAAACAAGTCACCCTGTAGAGAGATCAGCTAGAAGAAGTTACCTTGTAGAGAGTTCAGCTACAAACAAATTACCCTGTAGAAAGTTCAGTTACAAACAAGTCACCCTGTAGAGAGATCAGCTAGAAACAAGTCATCCTGTAGAGAGTTCAGCTAGAAGAAGTTACGTTGTACAGAGTTCAGCTACAAAGAAACTACCATGTAGAGAGTTCAGCTGCAAATAAATCGCCCTGTAGAGAGTTCAGCTACAAACAAATCACCCTGTAGAAAGATCCGCTAGAAGAAGTTACCTTGTAGAGAGTTCAGCTACAAACAAATCACCCTGTAGAAAGGTCAGCTAGAAGAAGTTACCTTGTAGAGAGTTCAGCTACAAACAAATCACCCTGTAGAGAGTTCAGCTAGAAACAAGTCACCCTGTAGAGAGATCAGCTAGAAACAAGCCACCCGTAGAGAGTTCAGCTAGAAGAAGTTGCATTGTAGAGAGTTCAGCTACAAAGAAGCTACCTTGTAGAGAGTTCAGCTGCAAACAAATCGCCCTGTAGAGAATTCAGCTACAAACAAATCACCCTGTAGAAAGGTCAGCTAGAAGAAGTTACCTTGTAGAGAGTTCAGCTACAAACAAATCACCCTGTAGAGAGTTCAGCTTCAAACAAGTCACCATGTAGAGAGTTCAGCTAGAAGAAGTTACATTGTAGAGAGTTCAGCTACAAAGAAGCTACCTTGTAGAGAGTTCAGCTGCAAATAAATCGCCCTGTAGAGAGTTCAGCTACAAACAAATCACCCTGTAGAAAGATCCGCTAGAAGAAGTTACCTTGTAGAGAGTTCAGCTACAAACAAATCACCCTGTAGAGAGTTCAGCTTCAAACAAGTCACCATGTAGAGAGTTCAGCTAGAAGAAGTTACATTGTAGAGAGTTCAGCTACAAAGAAGCTACCTTGTAGAGAGTTCAGCTGCAAATAAATCGCCCTGTAGAGAGTTCAGCTACAGACAAATCACCCTGTAGAAAGATCCGCTAGAAGAAGTTACCTTGTAGAGAGTTCAGCTACAAACAAATCACCCTGTAGAGAGTTCAGCTTCAAACAAGTCACCATGTAGAGAGTTCAGCTAGAAGAAGTTACATTGTAGAGAGTTCAGCTACAAAGAAGCTACCTTGTAGAGAGTTCAGCTGCAAATAAATCGCCCTGTAGAGAGTTCAGCTACAAACAAATCACCCTGTAGAAAGATCCGCTAGAAGAAGTTACCTTGTAGGGAGTTCAGCTACAAACAAATCACCCTGTAGAAAGGTCAGCTAGAAGAAGTTACCTTGTAGAGAGTTCAGCTACAAACAAATCACCCTGTAGAGAGTTCAGCTAGAAACAAGTCACCCTGTAGAGAGATCAGCTAGAAACAAGCCACCCATAGAGAGTTCAGCTAGAAGAAGTTACATTGTAGAGAGTTCAGCTACAAACAAGTCACCATGTAGAGAGTTCAGCTAGAAGAAGTTACCTTGTAGAGAGTTCAGCTACAAACAAATCACCCTGTAGAGAGTTCAGCTACAAACAAGTCACCCTGCAGAGAGATCAGCTAGAAACAAGTCATCCTGTAGAGAGTTCAGCTAGAAGAAGTTACCTTGTAGAGAGTTCAGCTACAAACAAATCACCCTGTAGACAGTTCAGCTACAAACAAGTCACCCTGTAGAGAGATCAGCTAGAAACAAGTCATCCTGTAGAGAGTTCAGCTAGAAGAAGTTACATTGTAGAGAGTTCAGCTACAAAGAAACTACCATGTAGAGAATTCAGCTACAGAAGAAGTTACCTTGTAGAGGGTTCAGCTACAAACAAATCACCTTGTAGAGAGTTCAGATAGAAACAAGTCACCCTGTAGAGAGTTCAGCTAGAAACAAGCCACCCGTAGAGAGTTCAGCTAGAAGAAGTTACATTGTAGAGAGTTCAGCTACAAAGAAGCTACCTTGTAGAGAGTTCAGCTGCAAACAAATCGCCCTGTAGAGAATTCAGCTACAAACAAATCACCCTGTAGAAAGATCAGCTAGAAGAAGTTACCTTGTAGAGAGTTCAGCTACAAACAAATCACCCTGTAGAGAGTTCAGCTTCAAACAAGTCACCATGTAGAGAGTTCAGCTAGAAGAAGTTACATTGTAGAGAGTTCAGCTACAAAGAAACTACCATGTAAAGAGTTCAGCTGCAAACAAATCGCCCTGTAGAGAATTCAGCTACAAACAAATCACCCTGTAAAAAGATCAGCTAGAAGAAGTTACCTTGTAGAGAGTTCAGCTACAAACAAATCACCTTGCAGAGAGTTCAGCTAGAAACAAGTCACCCTGTAGAGAGATCAACTAGAAACAAGCCACCCGTAGATAGTTCAGCTAGAATAAGTTACACTGTAGAGAGTTCAGCTACAAAGAAACTACCATGTAGAGAGTTCAGCTGCAAACAAATTGCCCTGTAGAGAATTCAGCTACAAACAAATCACCCTGTAAAAAGATCAGCTAGAAGAAGTTACCTTGTAGAGAGTTCAGCTTCAAACAAATCACCTTGTAGAGAGTTCAGCTAGAAACAAGTCACCCTGTAGAGAGATCAACTAGAAACAAGCCACCCGTAGATAGTTCAGCTAGAATAAGTTACACTGTAGAGAGTTCGGCTACAAAGAAACTACCATGTAGAGAGTTCAGCTGCAAACAAATTGCCCTGTAGAGAATTCAGCTACAAACAAATCACCCTGTAGAAAGATCAGCTAGAAGAAGTTACCTTGTAGAGAGTTCAGCTACAAACAAATCACCCTGTAGAGAGTTCAGCTAGAAACAAGTCACCCTGTAGAGAGATCAGCTAGAAACAAGCCACCCATAGAGAGTTCAGCTAGAAGAAGTTACATTGTAGAGAGTTCAGCTACAAACAAGTCACCATGTAGAGAGTTCAGCTAGAAGAAGTTACCTTGTAGAGAGTTCAGCTACAAACAAATCACCCTGTAGAGAGTTCAGCTACAAACAAGTCACCCTGCAGAGAGATCAGCTAGAAACAAGTCATCCTGTAGAGAGTTCAGCTAGAAGAAGTTACCTTGTAGAGAGTTCAGCTACAAACAAATCACCCTGTAGACAGTTCAGCTACAAACAAGTCACCCTGTAGAGAGATCAGCTAGAAACAAGTCATCCTGTAGAGAGTTCAGCTAGAAGAAGTTACATTGTAGAGAGTTCAGCTACAAAGAAACTACCATGTAGAGAATTCAGCTACAGAAGAAGTTACCTTGTAGAGGGTTCAGCTACAAACAAATCACCTTGTAGAGAGTTCAGATAGAAACAAGTCACCCTGTAGAGAGTTCAGCTAGAAACAAGCCACCCGTAGAGAGTTCAGCTAGAAGAAGTTACATTGTAGAGAGTTCAGCTACAAAGAAGCTACCTTGTAGAGAGTTCAGCTGCAAACAAATCGCCCTGTAGAGAATTCAGCTACAAACAAATCACCCTGTAGAAAGATCAGCTAGAAGAAGTTACCTTGTAGAGAGTTCAGCTACAAACAAATCACCCTGTAGAGAGTTCAGCTTCAAACAAGTCACCATGTAGAGGGTTCAGCTAGAAGAAGTTACATTGTAGAGAGTTCAGCTACAAAGAAACTACCATGTAAAGAGTTCAGCTGCAAACAAATCGCCCTGTAGAGAATTCAGCTACAAACAAATCACCCTGTAGAAAGATCAGCTAGAAGAAGTTACCTTGTAGAGAGTTCAGCTACAAACAAATCACCTTGTAGAGAGTTCAGCTAGAAACAAGTCACCCTGTAGAGAGATCAACTAGAAACAAGCCACCCGTAGATAGTTCAGCTAGAATAAGTTACACTGTAGAGAGTTCGGCTACAAAGAAACTACCATGTAGAGAGTTCAGCTGCAAACAAATTGCCCTGTAGAGAATTCAGCTACAAACAAATCACCCTGTAGAAAGATCAGCTAGAAGAAGTTACCTTGTAGAGAGTTCAGCTACAAACAAATCACCCTGTAGAGAGTTCAGCTACAAACAAGTCACCCTGTAGAGAGATCAGCTAGAAACAAGTCATCCTTTAGAGAGTTCAGCTAGAAGAAGTTACATTGTAGAGAGTTCAGCTACAAAGAAACTACCATGTAGAGAGTTTAGCTGCAAACAAATCGTCCTGTAGAGAATTCAGCTACAAACAAATCACCCTGTAGAAAGATTAGCTAGAAGAAGTTACCTTGTAGAGAGTTCAGCTACAAACAAATCACCTTGTAGAGAGTTCAGCTACAAACAAGTCACCCTGTAGAGAGATTAGCTAGAAACAAGCCACCCGTAGAGAGTTTAGCTAGAAGAAGTTACATTGTAGAGAGTTCAGCAGTTTAGCTGCAAACAAATCACCCTGTAGAGAATTCAGCTACAAACAAATCACCCTGTAGAAAGATCAGCCAGAAGAAGTTACCTTGTAGAGAGTTCAGCTACAAACAAGTCACCCTGTAGAGAGATCAGCTAGAAACAAGCCACCCGTAGAGAGTTTAGCTAGAAGAAGTTACATTGTAGAGAGTTCAGCAGTTTAGCTGCAAACAAATCGCCCTGTAGAGAATTCAGCTACAAACAAATCACCCTGTAGAAAGATCAGCTAGAAGAAGTTACCTTGTAGAGAGTTCAGCTACAAACAAATCACCCTGTAGAGAGTTCAGCTACAAACAAGTTATCTGGTAGAGGGATCAGCTAGAAGGATCACCTTGCAGAGAGTTCAGCTACAAACAAGTTATCTGGTAGAGGGATCAGCTAGAAGGATCACCTTGCAGAGAGGTCAGCTACAAAGAAATCACCCTGCTTCATCTTTTCTTCTTCCTGTAGTAAAGAAAAAAATGACAGGTTAAAAAGCCCTAAAGCCGGCCATAGGTCGGCTTTGGGGTATACAAATGCAAAAAGAAGTGAAATCTAATCCAAAACAGCCAAGCTGTAAAAAAAGAGTGCGGCCCTGAGAAAGGCTATGGTGAAAAAAGATGTGAAATCCAAGGTGGCGGCCAAGAAATGGCTGTGATGGTAGGTTAATGGTAAAAATTTTAATAACAGCAATTCAGTGAATTTGGTGCCGCTTGGTCTTGGCACAAAATTCACTTGAATTGTCGTTATTAAAATTTTTACCATTAACCTACCATCACAGCCATTTCTTGGCCGCCACCTTGGATTTCACATCTTTTTTCACCATAGCCTTTCTCAGGGCCGCACTCTTTTTTTACAGCTTGGCTGTTTTGGATTAGATTCTATATATCAAGACACACGATAGTGTGTCGTGCGGCCCAAGAAGCCGGCGCGCCACACCGTGAGTATCAAGACACACGATAGTGTGTCGTGCGGCCCAAGAAGCCGGCGCGCCACACCGTGAGTATATTAACAGGAAGAAAGAAAACGCAATTTTCACACCTATGTAGCTCTGTGATCCCTTATCCGATTGGAACCAAATTTGCTGGAGACGTGCCGCCCAGCTAGGGTAGTCTACATACCAAATTTGAAGAAAATCGCTCCAGCCATTTCCGAGATACGAGCGAACAAAATTTCGTTTTAATTTCTTCGTTTTTTTCTTCTTCTTCTTCTTCTTCTTCTTCATCTTCTTCATTTCGCACACTTCGCAAAATTCGCCATAAAACACGAATGCGTGCTCGGATTTGGCTGAAATTTGGCACACTTAAAGGGCTCATTAAGGCGGATCTCCGTACCAACTTTGGTAGGAATCCGATGAACAGTCACGGAGTTATGACCGATTATTTGCGTAAAATAAGGTCGAAGGTCTGTCACGCCTACAGGGTAAACGCCTTGGAGGAATCAGTTGAAAATTGATATGTAGATGGAGCAACCATCGTAGGAGTGCCTTTTTGTGGTTTGAAAGGAATCGGGATAAAGACCATGGAGATATGACACGAAACCCAACCTGTGTCAAAATTACGCGATCGATTTTTATGAATAAAAAAACTATTAGTTTTCGTATCTACCAGGCAAACTGCTTAGAGCAACGAGCTGAAAATCAGTATGTAGCTGGAATAATCATCATAGAAGGTCCTTGCAGTAGTACAGAAGAATCGGATTACAAATCACTGAGTTATGATTCGAAAGGCAACTAGGTGCAGCAAATGCGAGATCGAGATACTCTAATAGAACAGTCACCCTAATAAAGCATTCAGCTGCATTTATAATTTACTCAGTTATATTACATTGTAAGTTATTCTGTGGGGAATTCAGCTACAAACAAGTCAACCTGTAGTCAGATCAGCTAGAAGAAGGTACCTAATAGAGAGTTCAGCTACAAATAAACCATCATGTAGAGAGTTCAGCTCAAATAAATCACCCTGTAGAGAATTCAGCTACAAACAAATTGCCCTGTAGAGAGATCAGCTAGAAGAAGTTACCTTGTAGAGAGTTCAGTTACAAAGAAACAATCATGCAAAGAGTTTAGCTACAAACAAATCACCCAGTAAAAAGTTCCGCTATGAACAGATCACACTGTAGAGAGTTCAGTTAGAAACAAGTCATCCTGTAGAGAGATCAGCTAGAAGAAGTTACCTTGTAGAGAGTTCAGCTACAAACAAATCACCCTGTAGAGAGTTCAGCTACAAACAAGTCACCCTGTAGAGAGATCAGCTAGAAGAAGTTACCTTGTAGAGAGTTCAGCTACAAACAAATTACCCTGTAGAAAGTTCAGTTACAAACAAGTCACCCTGTAGAGAGATCAGCTAGAAACAAGTCATCCTGTAGAGAGTTCAGCTAGAAGAAGTTACGTTGTACAGAGTTCAGCTACAAAGAAACTACCATGTAGAGAGTTCAGCTGCAAATAAATCGCCCTGTAGAGAGTTCAGCTACAAACAAATCACCCTGTAGAAAGATCCGCTAGAAGAAGTTACCTTGTAGAGAGTTCAGCTACAAACAAATCACCCTGTAGAAAGGTCAGCTAGAAGAAGTTACCTTGTAGAGAGTTCAGCTACAAACAAATCACCCTGTAGAGAGTTCAGCTAGAAACAAGTCACCCTGTAGAGAGATCAGCTAGAAACAAGCCACCCGTAGAGAGTTCAGCTAGAAGAAGTTGCATTGTAGAGAGTTCAGCTACAAAGAAGCTACCTTGTAGAGAGTTCAGCTGCAAACAAATCGCCCTGTAGAGAATTCAGCTACAAACAAATCACCCTGTAGAAAGGTCAGCTAGAAGAAGTTACCTTGTAGAGAGTTCAGCTACAAACAAATCACCCTGTAGAGAGTTCAGCTTCAAACAAGTCACCATGTAGAGAGTTCAGCTAGAAGAAGTTACATTGTAGAGAGTTCAGCTACAAAGAAGCTACCTTGTAGAGAGTTCAGCTGCAAATAAATCGCCCTGTAGAGAGTTCAGCTACAAACAAATCACCCTGTAGAAAGATCCGCTAGAAGAAGTTACCTTGTAGAGAGTTCAGCTACAAACAAATCACCCTGTAGAGAGTTCAGCTTCAAACAAGTCACCATGTAGAGAGTTCAGCTAGAAGAAGTTACATTGTAGAGAGTTCAGCTACAAAGAAGCTACCTTGTAGAGAGTTCAGCTGCAAATAAATCGCCCTGTAGAGAGTTCAGCTACAGACAAATCACCCTGTAGAAAGATCCGCTAGAAGAAGTTACCTTGTAGAGAGTTCAGCTACAAACAAATCACCCTGTAGAGAGTTCAGCTTCAAACAAGTCACCATGTAGAGAGTTCAGCTAGAAGAAGTTACATTGTAGAGAGTTCAGCTACAAAGAAGCTACCTTGTAGAGAGTTCAGCTGCAAATAAATCGCCCTGTAGAGAGTTCAGCTACAAACAAATCACCCTGTAGAAAGATCCGCTAGAAGAAGTTACCTTGTAGGGAGTTCAGCTACAAACAAATCACCCTGTAGAAAGGTCAGCTAGAAGAAGTTACCTTGTAGAGAGTTCAGCTACAAACAAATCACCCTGTAGAGAGTTCAGCTAGAAACAAGTCACCCTGTAGAGAGATCAGCTAGAAACAAGCCACCCATAGAGAGTTCAGCTAGAAGAAGTTACATTGTAGAGAGTTCAGCTACAAACAAGTCACCATGTAGAGAGTTCAGCTAGAAGAAGTTACCTTGTAGAGAGTTCAGCTACAAACAAATCACCCTGTAGAGAGTTCAGCTACAAACAAGTCACCCTGCAGAGAGATCAGCTAGAAACAAGTCATCCTGTAGAGAGTTCAGCTAGAAGAAGTTACCTTGTAGAGAGTTCAGCTACAAACAAATCACCCTGTAGACAGTTCAGCTACAAACAAGTCACCCTGTAGAGAGATCAGCTAGAAACAAGTCATCCTGTAGAGAGTTCAGCTAGAAGAAGTTACATTGTAGAGAGTTCAGCTACAAAGAAACTACCATGTAGAGAATTCAGCTACAGAAGAAGTTACCTTGTAGAGGGTTCAGCTACAAACAAATCACCTTGTAGAGAGTTCAGATAGAAACAAGTCACCCTGTAGAGAGTTCAGCTAGAAACAAGCCACCCGTAGAGAGTTCAGCTAGAAGAAGTTACATTGTAGAGAGTTCAGCTACAAAGAAGCTACCTTGTAGAGAGTTCAGCTGCAAACAAATCGCCCTGTAGAGAATTCAGCTACAAACAAATCACCCTGTAGAAAGATCAGCTAGAAGAAGTTACCTTGTAGAGAGTTCAGCTACAAACAAATCACCCTGTAGAGAGTTCAGCTTCAAACAAGTCACCATGTAGAGAGTTCAGCTAGAAGAAGTTACATTGTAGAGAGTTCAGCTACAAAGAAACTACCATGTAAAGAGTTCAGCTGCAAACAAATCGCCCTGTAGAGAATTCAGCTACAAACAAATCACCCTGTAAAAAGATCAGCTAGAAGAAGTTACCTTGTAGAGAGTTCAGCTACAAACAAATCACCTTGCAGAGAGTTCAGCTAGAAACAAGTCACCCTGTAGAGAGATCAACTAGAAACAAGCCACCCGTAGATAGTTCAGCTAGAATAAGTTACACTGTAGAGAGTTCAGCTACAAAGAAACTACCATGTAGAGAGTTCAGCTGCAAACAAATTGCCCTGTAGAGAATTCAGCTACAAACAAATCACCCTGTAAAAAGATCAGCTAGAAGAAGTTACCTTGTAGAGAGTTCAGCTTCAAACAAATCACCTTGTAGAGAGTTCAGCTAGAAACAAGTCACCCTGTAGAGAGATCAACTAGAAACAAGCCACCCGTAGATAGTTCAGCTAGAATAAGTTACACTGTAGAGAGTTCGGCTACAAAGAAACTACCATGTAGAGAGTTCAGCTGCAAACAAATTGCCCTGTAGAGAATTCAGCTACAAACAAATCACCCTGTAGAAAGATCAGCTAGAAGAAGTTACCTTGTAGAGAGTTCAGCTACAAACAAATCACCCTGTAGAGAGTTCAGCTAGAAACAAGTCACCCTGTAGAGAGATCAGCTAGAAACAAGCCACCCATAGAGAGTTCAGCTAGAAGAAGTTACATTGTAGAGAGTTCAGCTACAAACAAGTCACCATGTAGAGAGTTCAGCTAGAAGAAGTTACCTTGTAGAGAGTTCAGCTACAAACAAATCACCCTGTAGAGAGTTCAGCTACAAACAAGTCACCCTGCAGAGAGATCAGCTAGAAACAAGTCATCCTGTAGAGAGTTCAGCTAGAAGAAGTTACCTTGTAGAGAGTTCAGCTACAAACAAATCACCCTGTAGACAGTTCAGCTACAAACAAGTCACCCTGTAGAGAGATCAGCTAGAAACAAGTCATCCTGTAGAGAGTTCAGCTAGAAGAAGTTACATTGTAGAGAGTTCAGCTACAAAGAAACTACCATGTAGAGAATTCAGCTACAGAAGAAGTTACCTTGTAGAGGGTTCAGCTACAAACAAATCACCTTGTAGAGAGTTCAGATAGAAACAAGTCACCCTGTAGAGAGTTCAGCTAGAAACAAGCCACCCGTAGAGAGTTCAGCTAGAAGAAGTTACATTGTAGAGAGTTCAGCTACAAAGAAGCTACCTTGTAGAGAGTTCAGCTGCAAACAAATCGCCCTGTAGAGAATTCAGCTACAAACAAATCACCCTGTAGAAAGATCAGCTAGAAGAAGTTACCTTGTAGAGAGTTCAGCTACAAACAAATCACCCTGTAGAGAGTTCAGCTTCAAACAAGTCACCATGTAGAGGGTTCAGCTAGAAGAAGTTACATTGTAGAGAGTTCAGCTACAAAGAAACTACCATGTAAAGAGTTCAGCTGCAAACAAATCGCCCTGTAGAGAATTCAGCTACAAACAAATCACCCTGTAGAAAGATCAGCTAGAAGAAGTTACCTTGTAGAGAGTTCAGCTACAAACAAATCACCTTGTAGAGAGTTCAGCTAGAAACAAGTCACCCTGTAGAGAGATCAACTAGAAACAAGCCACCCGTAGATAGTTCAGCTAGAATAAGTTACACTGTAGAGAGTTCGGCTACAAAGAAACTACCATGTAGAGAGTTCAGCTGCAAACAAATTGCCCTGTAGAGAATTCAGCTACAAACAAATCACCCTGTAGAAAGATCAGCTAGAAGAAGTTACCTTGTAGAGAGTTCAGCTACAAACAAATCACCCTGTAGAGAGTTCAGCTACAAACAAGTCACCCTGTAGAGAGATCAGCTAGAAACAAGTCATCCTTTAGAGAGTTCAGCTAGAAGAAGTTACATTGTAGAGAGTTCAGCTACAAAGAAACTACCATGTAGAGAGTTTAGCTGCAAACAAATCGTCCTGTAGAGAATTCAGCTACAAACAAATCACCCTGTAGAAAGATTAGCTAGAAGAAGTTACCTTGTAGAGAGTTCAGCTACAAACAAATCACCTTGTAGAGAGTTCAGCTACAAACAAGTCACCCTGTAGAGAGATTAGCTAGAAACAAGCCACCCGTAGAGAGTTTAGCTAGAAGAAGTTACATTGTAGAGAGTTCAGCAGTTTAGCTGCAAACAAATCACCCTGTAGAGAATTCAGCTACAAACAAATCACCCTGTAGAAAGATCAGCCAGAAGAAGTTACCTTGTAGAGAGTTCAGCTACAAACAAGTCACCCTGTAGAGAGATCAGCTAGAAACAAGCCACCCGTAGAGAGTTTAGCTAGAAGAAGTTACATTGTAGAGAGTTCAGCAGTTTAGCTGCAAACAAATCGCCCTGTAGAGAATTCAGCTACAAACAAATCACCCTGTAGAAAGATCAGCTAGAAGAAGTTACCTTGTAGAGAGTTCAGCTACAAACAAATCACCCTGTAGAGAGTTCAGCTACAAACAAGTTATCTGGTAGAGGGATCAGCTAGAAGGATCACCTTGCAGAGAGTTCAGCTACAAACAAGTTATCTGGTAGAGGGATCAGCTAGAAGGATCACCTTGCAGAGAGGTCAGCTACAAAGAAATCACCCTGCTTCATCTTTTCTTCTTCCTGTAGTAAAGAAAAAAATGACAGGTTAAAAAGCCCTAAAGCCGGCCATAGGTCGGCTTTGGGGTATACAAATGCAAAAAGAAGTGAAATCTAATCCAAAACAGCCAAGCTGTAAAAAAAGAGTGCGGCCCAAGAAGCCGGCGCGCCACACCGTGAGTATCAAGACACACGATAGTGTGTCGTGCGGCCCAAGAAGCCGGCGCGCCACACCGTGAGTATATTAACAGGAAGAAAGAAAACGCAATTTTCACACCTATGTAGCTCTGTGATCCCTTATCCGATTGGAACCAAATTTGCTGGAGACGTGCCGCCCAGCTAGGGTAGTCTACATACCAAATTTGAAGAAAATCGCTCCAGCCATTTCCGAGATACGAGCGAACAAAATTTCGTTTTAATTTCTTCGTTTTTTTCTTCTTCTTCTTCTTCTTCTTCTTCATCTTCTTCATTTCGCACACTTCGCAAAATTCGCCATAAAACACGAATGCGTGCTCGGATTTGGCTGAAATTTGGCACACTTAAAGGGCTCATTAAGGCGGATCTCCGTACCAACTTTGGTAGGAATCCGATGAACAGTCACGGAGTTATGACCGATTATTTGCGTAAAATAAGGTCGAAGGTCTGTCACGCCTACAGGGTAAACGCCTTGGAGGAATCAGTTGAAAATTGATATGTAGATGGAGCAACCATCGTAGGAGTGCCTTTTTGTGGTTTGAAAGGAATCGGGATAAAGACCATGGAGATATGACACGAAACCCAACCTGTGTCAAAATTACGCGATCGATTTTTATGAATAAAAAAACTATTAGTTTTCGTATCTACCAGGCAAACTGCTTAGAGCAACGAGCTGAAAATCAGTATGTAGCTGGAATAATCATCATAGAAGGTCCTTGCAGTAGTACAGAAGAATCGGATTACAAATCACTGAGTTATGATTCGAAAGGCAACTAGGTGCAGCAAATGCGAGATCGAGATACTCTAATAGAACAGTCACCCTAATAAAGCATTCAGCTGCATTTATAATTTACTCAGTTATATTACATTGTAAGTTATTCTGTGGGGAATTCAGCTACAAACAAGTCAACCTGTAGTCAGATCAGCTAGAAGAAGGTACCTAATAGAGAGTTCAGCTACAAATAAACCATCATGTAGAGAGTTCAGCTCAAATAAATCACCCTGTAGAGAATTCAGCTACAAACAAATTGCCCTGTAGAGAGATCAGCTAGAAGAAGTTACCTTGTAGAGAGTTCAGTTACAAAGAAACAATCATGCAAAGAGTTTAGCTACAAACAAATCACCCAGTAAAAAGTTCCGCTATGAACAGATCACACTGTAGAGAGTTCAGTTAGAAACAAGTCATCCTGTAGAGAGATCAGCTAGAAGAAGTTACCTTGTAGAGAGTTCAGCTACAAACAAATCACCCTGTAGAGAGTTCAGCTACAAACAAGTCACCCTGTAGAGAGATCAGCTAGAAGAAGTTACCTTGTAGAGAGTTCAGCTACAAACAAATTACCCTGTAGAAAGTTCAGTTACAAACAAGTCACCCTGTAGAGAGATCAGCTAGAAACAAGTCATCCTGTAGAGAGTTCAGCTAGAAGAAGTTACGTTGTACAGAGTTCAGCTACAAAGAAACTACCATGTAGAGAGTTCAGCTGCAAATAAATCGCCCTGTAGAGAGTTCAGCTACAAACAAATCACCCTGTAGAAAGATCCGCTAGAAGAAGTTACCTTGTAGAGAGTTCAGCTACAAACAAATCACCCTGTAGAAAGGTCAGCTAGAAGAAGTTACCTTGTAGAGAGTTCAGCTACAAACAAATCACCCTGTAGAGAGTTCAGCTAGAAACAAGTCACCCTGTAGAGAGATCAGCTAGAAACAAGCCACCCGTAGAGAGTTCAGCTAGAAGAAGTTGCATTGTAGAGAGTTCAGCTACAAAGAAGCTACCTTGTAGAGAGTTCAGCTGCAAACAAATCGCCCTGTAGAGAATTCAGCTACAAACAAATCACCCTGTAGAAAGGTCAGCTAGAAGAAGTTACCTTGTAGAGAGTTCAGCTACAAACAAATCACCCTGTAGAGAGTTCAGCTTCAAACAAGTCACCATGTAGAGAGTTCAGCTAGAAGAAGTTACATTGTAGAGAGTTCAGCTACAAAGAAGCTACCTTGTAGAGAGTTCAGCTGCAAATAAATCGCCCTGTAGAGAGTTCAGCTACAAACAAATCACCCTGTAGAAAGATCCGCTAGAAGAAGTTACCTTGTAGAGAGTTCAGCTACAAACAAATCACCCTGTAGAGAGTTCAGCTTCAAACAAGTCACCATGTAGAGAGTTCAGCTAGAAGAAGTTACATTGTAGAGAGTTCAGCTACAAAGAAGCTACCTTGTAGAGAGTTCAGCTGCAAATAAATCGCCCTGTAGAGAGTTCAGCTACAGACAAATCACCCTGTAGAAAGATCCGCTAGAAGAAGTTACCTTGTAGAGAGTTCAGCTACAAACAAATCACCCTGTAGAGAGTTCAGCTTCAAACAAGTCACCATGTAGAGAGTTCAGCTAGAAGAAGTTACATTGTAGAGAGTTCAGCTACAAAGAAGCTACCTTGTAGAGAGTTCAGCTGCAAATAAATCGCCCTGTAGAGAGTTCAGCTACAAACAAATCACCCTGTAGAAAGATCCGCTAGAAGAAGTTACCTTGTAGGGAGTTCAGCTACAAACAAATCACCCTGTAGAAAGGTCAGCTAGAAGAAGTTACCTTGTAGAGAGTTCAGCTACAAACAAATCACCCTGTAGAGAGTTCAGCTAGAAACAAGTCACCCTGTAGAGAGATCAGCTAGAAACAAGCCACCCATAGAGAGTTCAGCTAGAAGAAGTTACATTGTAGAGAGTTCAGCTACAAACAAGTCACCATGTAGAGAGTTCAGCTAGAAGAAGTTACCTTGTAGAGAGTTCAGCTACAAACAAATCACCCTGTAGAGAGTTCAGCTACAAACAAGTCACCCTGCAGAGAGATCAGCTAGAAACAAGTCATCCTGTAGAGAGTTCAGCTAGAAGAAGTTACCTTGTAGAGAGTTCAGCTACAAACAAATCACCCTGTAGACAGTTCAGCTACAAACAAGTCACCCTGTAGAGAGATCAGCTAGAAACAAGTCATCCTGTAGAGAGTTCAGCTAGAAGAAGTTACATTGTAGAGAGTTCAGCTACAAAGAAACTACCATGTAGAGAATTCAGCTACAGAAGAAGTTACCTTGTAGAGGGTTCAGCTACAAACAAATCACCTTGTAGAGAGTTCAGATAGAAACAAGTCACCCTGTAGAGAGTTCAGCTAGAAACAAGCCACCCGTAGAGAGTTCAGCTAGAAGAAGTTACATTGTAGAGAGTTCAGCTACAAAGAAGCTACCTTGTAGAGAGTTCAGCTGCAAACAAATCGCCCTGTAGAGAATTCAGCTACAAACAAATCACCCTGTAGAAAGATCAGCTAGAAGAAGTTACCTTGTAGAGAGTTCAGCTACAAACAAATCACCCTGTAGAGAGTTCAGCTTCAAACAAGTCACCATGTAGAGAGTTCAGCTAGAAGAAGTTACATTGTAGAGAGTTCAGCTACAAAGAAACTACCATGTAAAGAGTTCAGCTGCAAACAAATCGCCCTGTAGAGAATTCAGCTACAAACAAATCACCCTGTAAAAAGATCAGCTAGAAGAAGTTACCTTGTAGAGAGTTCAGCTACAAACAAATCACCTTGCAGAGAGTTCAGCTAGAAACAAGTCACCCTGTAGAGAGATCAACTAGAAACAAGCCACCCGTAGATAGTTCAGCTAGAATAAGTTACACTGTAGAGAGTTCAGCTACAAAGAAACTACCATGTAGAGAGTTCAGCTGCAAACAAATTGCCCTGTAGAGAATTCAGCTACAAACAAATCACCCTGTAAAAAGATCAGCTAGAAGAAGTTACCTTGTAGAGAGTTCAGCTTCAAACAAATCACCTTGTAGAGAGTTCAGCTAGAAACAAGTCACCCTGTAGAGAGATCAACTAGAAACAAGCCACCCGTAGATAGTTCAGCTAGAATAAGTTACACTGTAGAGAGTTCGGCTACAAAGAAACTACCATGTAGAGAGTTCAGCTGCAAACAAATTGCCCTGTAGAGAATTCAGCTACAAACAAATCACCCTGTAGAAAGATCAGCTAGAAGAAGTTACCTTGTAGAGAGTTCAGCTACAAACAAATCACCCTGTAGAGAGTTCAGCTAGAAACAAGTCACCCTGTAGAGAGATCAGCTAGAAACAAGCCACCCATAGAGAGTTCAGCTAGAAGAAGTTACATTGTAGAGAGTTCAGCTACAAACAAGTCACCATGTAGAGAGTTCAGCTAGAAGAAGTTACCTTGTAGAGAGTTCAGCTACAAACAAATCACCCTGTAGAGAGTTCAGCTACAAACAAGTCACCCTGCAGAGAGATCAGCTAGAAACAAGTCATCCTGTAGAGAGTTCAGCTAGAAGAAGTTACCTTGTAGAGGGTTCAGCTACAAACAAATCACCTTGTAGAGAGTTCAGATAGAAACAAGTCACCCTGTAGAGAGTTCAGCTAGAAACAAGCCACCCGTAGAGAGTTCAGCTAGAAGAAGTTACATTGTAGAGAGTTCAGCTACAAAGAAGCTACCTTGTAGAGAGTTCAGCTGCAAACAAATCGCCCTGTAGAGAATTCAGCTACAAACAAATCACCCTGTAGAAAGATCAGCTAGAAGAAGTTACCTTGTAGAGAGTTCAGCTACAAACAAATCACCCTGTAGAGAGTTCAGCTTCAAACAAGTCACCATGTAGAGGGTTCAGCTAGAAGAAGTTACATTGTAGAGAGTTCAGCTACAAAGAAACTACCATGTAAAGAGTTCAGCTGCAAACAAATCGCCCTGTAGAGAATTCAGCTACAAACAAATCACCCTGTAGAAAGATCAGCTAGAAGAAGTTACCTTGTAGAGAGTTCAGCTACAAACAAATCACCTTGTAGAGAGTTCAGCTAGAAACAAGTCACCCTGTAGAGAGATCAACTAGAAACAAGCCACCCGTAGATAGTTCAGCTAGAATAAGTTACACTGTAGAGAGTTCAGCTACAAAGAAACTACCATGTAGAGAGTTCAGCTGCAAACAAATTGCCCTGTAGAGAATTCAGCTACAAACAAATCACCCTGTAAAAAGATCAGCTAGAAGAAGTTACCTTGTAGAGAGTTCAGCTTCAAACAAATCACCTTGTAGAGAGTTCAGCTAGAAACAAGTCACCCTGTAGAGAGATCAACTAGAAACAAGCCACCCGTAGATAGTTCAGCTAGAATAAGTTACACTGTAGAGAGTTCGGCTACAAAGAAACTACCATGTAGAGAGTTCAGCTGCAAACAAATTGCCCTGTAGAGAATTCAGCTACAAACAAATCACCCTGTAGAAAGATCAGCTAGAAGAAGTTACCTTGTAGAGAGTTCAGCTACAAACAAATCACCCTGTAGAGAGTTCAGCTAGAAACAAGTCACCCTGTAGAGAGATCAGCTAGAAACAAGCCACCCATAGAGAGTTCAGCTAGAAGAAGTTACATTGTAGAGAGTTCAGCTACAAACAAGTCACCATGTAGAGAGTTCAGCTAGAAGAAGTTACCTTGTAGAGAGTTCAGCTACAAACAAATCACCCTGTAGAGAGTTCAGCTACAAACAAGTCACCCTGCAGAGAGATCAGCTAGAAACAAGTCATCCTGTAGAGAGTTCAGCTAGAAGAAGTTACCTTGTAGAGGGTTCAGCTACAAACAAATCACCTTGTAGAGAGTTCAGATAGAAACAAGTCACCCTGTAGAGAGTTCAGCTAGAAACAAGCCACCCGTAGAGAGTTCAGCTAGAAGAAGTTACATTGTAGAGAGTTCAGCTACAAAGAAGCTACCTTGTAGAGAGTTCAGCTGCAAACAAATCGCCCTGTAGAGAATTCAGCTACAAACAAATCACCCTGTAGAAAGATCAGCTAGAAGAAGTTACCTTGTAGAGAGTTCAGCTACAAACAAATCACCCTGTAGAGAGTTCAGCTTCAAACAAGTCACCATGTAGAGGGTTCAGCTAGAAGAAGTTACATTGTAGAGAGTTCAGCTACAAAGAAACTACCATGTAAAGAGTTCAGCTGCAAACAAATCGCCCTGTAGAGAATTCAGCTACAAACAAATCACCCTGTAGAAAGATCAGCTAGAAGAAGTTACCTTGTAGAGAGTTCAGCTACAAACAAATCACCTTGTAGAGAGTTCAGCTAGAAACAAGTCACCCTGTAGAGAGATCAACTAGAAACAAGCCACCCGTAGATAGTTCAGCTAGAATAAGTTACACTGTAGAGAGTTCGGCTACAAAGAAACTACCATGTAGAGAGTTCAGCTGCAAACAAATTGCCCTGTAGAGAATTCAGCTACAAACAAATCACCCTGTAGAAAGATCAGCTAGAAGAAGTTACCTTGTAGAGAGTTCAGCTACAAACAAATCACCCTGTAGAGAGTTCAGCTACAAACAAGTCACCCTGTAGAGAGATCAGCTAGAAACAAGTCATCCTTTAGAGAGTTCAGCTAGAAGAAGTTACATTGTAGAGAGTTCAGCTACAAAGAAACTACCATGTAGAGAGTTTAGCTGCAAACAAATCGTCCTGTAGAGAATTCAGCTACAAACAAATCACCCTGTAGAAAGATTAGCTAGAAGAAGTTACCTTGTAGAGAGTTCAGCTACAAACAAATCACCTTGTAGAGAGTTCAGCTACAAACAAGTCACCCTGTAGAGAGATTAGCTAGAAACAAGCCACCCGTAGAGAGTTTAGCTAGAAGAAGTTACATTGTAGAGAGTTCAGCAGTTTAGCTGCAAACAAATCACCCTGTAGAGAATTCAGCTACAAACAAATCACCCTGTAGAAAGATCAGCCAGAAGAAGTTACCTTGTAGAGAGTTCAGCTACAAACAAGTCACCCTGTAGAGAGATCAGCTAGAAACAAGCCACCCGTAGAGAGTTTAGCTAGAAGAAGTTACATTGTAGAGAGTTCAGCAGTTTAGCTGCAAACAAATCGCCCTGTAGAGAATTCAGCTACAAACAAATCACCCTGTAGAAAGATCAGCTAGAAGAAGTTACCTTGTAGAGAGTTCAGCTACAAACAAATCACCCTGTAGAGAGTTCAGCTACAAACAAGTTATCTGGTAGAGGGATCAGCTAGAAGGATCACCTTGCAGAGAGTTCAGCTACAAACAAGTTATCTGGTAGAGGGATCAGCTAGAAGGATCACCTTGCAGAGAGGTCAGCTACAAAGAAATCACCCTGCTTCATCTTTTCTTCTTCCTGTAGTAAAGAAAAAAATGACAGGTTAAAAAGCCCTAAAGCCGGCCATAGGTCGGCTTTGGGGTATACAAATGCAAAAAGAAGTGAAATCTAATCCAAAACAGCCAAGCTGTAAAAAAAGAGTGCGGCCCTGAGAAAGGCTATGGTGAAAAAAGATGTGAAATCCAAGGTGGCGGCCAAGAAATGGCTGTGATGGTAGGTTAATGGTAAAAATTTTAATAACAGCAATTCAGTGAATTTGGTGCCGCTTGGTCTTGGCACAAAATTCACTTGAATTGTCGTTATTAAAATTTTTACCATTAACCTACCATCACAGCCATTTCTTGGCCGCCACCTTGGATTTCACATCTTTTTTCACCATAGCCTTTCTCAGGGCCGCACTCTTTTTTTACAGCTTGGCTGTTTTGGATTAGATATATATTTCAGCATGCACATAGAGTTACCCATGATTAATTCACGTACCAGGAATATATCAGTTATCAAGCTTTATCTCTACAAGGCTATAATTGTAGGAAGTATTCATACTGGGTTACTGGGAGCATTAATATGTGACCAACTAAGGAGAAGAACTCCTCTGTGTTACTCAAATCCTACATTGCCACGCTACAGTATAGCATCGTTATAGGGACACCCTCTACTAAGTGTGGAGGGTAAGACAAATGTTGACCATTTTTGAATGAGTCAATGGTAGCTAGGTCCTTAATCTCAGTTAATTATTAGTGGCCTGTATACTCTTAAAATGTGGAGACTTACTGAAATTGCATGTTGTAAAGTAAGTATGCAACAAAAACAGAGCTAAAATGATGCTGTGTTTGTGTATGTAGCTTGTGAACACATAATTATGTTTAAAGGTTAGGGACACATTGTGCATACTTTGTAACATAAATTCCTGTAATGCTGCATAGCAGTACACTATTTGAATAATATGGTTCAGCGGCATCGACTCTACCTGATTAAATGGTTATAGACCCAAGGTATATTCAGTATCCTTGGACAATGACTGTCGAGATTTCAGTTTAGATGGTGTCTCTGTGATCACGTCGGTTAACTCATCCAGGAGACCGGAGGCATACAAGTCCTCGTAGTTTCTACTTATGGAAATAAAATATCAAAAGTTAGTTTATATGCAAATAAACTTGTTTATATTATATTATGTTAGTACAGAGAGTAAATTGAAGACTAAAGAGGAACTCTACATCTGTAAAGACACTTAGAATTCCAGTAGACTCTGACAATTGTATTGTCAATAGTCAGGCAACTAAGAACTTAATAGCAGTCACTGGAACTTAAGGATTCGGCGGCATCGACTCTACCTGATGGTGTTACTATTGCAAGGCGTTCAACAACGTCCTTGGCAAATGACCTCGGGGACATAGGCTTCTTGTTGGGGGTCTCACCAATGATATCTGCAGACACATCCAGGAGACTACTATCCATGTCTTCAATAATGCTACTTGTGTGGTGGAGAAAAAAAAATGTAAATAATAAAATGTTTAGTTTTAATACTGTAGTAAGTTATGATATGTGTTAAGAGGTGATTGGTGAGAGAGAAGATGGTAGACGGAACTCTGTGACATTGTTCAGAATTCTAGGGGACTCTGACAATAGTATTGTCAATAGTCAGGTAGCTAAGAACTTAATACTAGTCACAACAGTATTTGAATAGTATGGTTCAGCAGCATCGACTCTACCTGATTAAATGGTTACAGACGCAAGGTATATTCAGTATCCTTGGACAATGACTGTCGAGATTTCAGTTTAGATGGTGTCTCTGTGATCATGTCGGTTAACTCATCCAGGAGACCAGAGGCATACAAGTCCTCGTAGTTTCTACTTATGAAAGTAAAATATCAAAAGTTAGTTTATATGCAAATAAACTTGTTTATATTACAATTATGTTAGTACAGAGAGTAAATTGAAGACTAAAGAGGAACTCTACATCTGTAAAGACACTTAGAATCTGACAATGGTATTGTCAATAGTCAGGTAACTAAGAACTTAATAGCTTAATAATAACTCATTTTTTACATTGAAGTTGTAATGTACAAAATGAGTTACTACTATCCATGTCTTGAGACTACTATCCATGTCTTCAATAATGATATCTGCAGACACATCCAGGAGACTACTATCCATGTCTTCAATAATGCTACTTGTGTGGTGGAGAGAAAAAAAATGTAAATAATACAATATTTAGTTTTAATACTGTAGTAAGTTATGATATGTGTTAAGAGGTGATTGGTGAGAGAGAAGATGGTAGACGGAACTCTGTGACATTGTTCAGGATTCCAGTAGACTCTGACAATGGTATTGTCAACAGTCAGATAACTAAGAACTTAATAACTTAATAATAACTCATTTTGTACATTGAAGTTGTGAATCTGCATATAAGTGTATGTGTTACAATTTTTTGATTTGATTGATTTGACTTTTTGTTTAAACTCAAGACATTTGGCATAGCCATTCTTCCATGCCAGAGTACATAAAGTATACAAAGACAAAGTACAAAAATGAAGAACACAAACGGATAAGTAAATAAATAATTGACAAATGCAAAACAACCAAAAAGTTAGACAATTAAATATACACACACATTATCTATTTTTAGTCAAGTAGTAAGACTTCATTCTAGATGTAATAGATAGTTAATTTTTAACACTACATTCCATAATAAATTTTTAAAACTACTCTGCACACAGTGCTTTCTCCAGATCAAAAAGATACATAATAGTTATACGGGCACAATGTGGTCACTATATTATCTTTAACCAGGAGAGATGGAGAGGTGCCCTTCACCATGTGTGTAACCTCCATCACTGGTATGGAGGAGAATGTGAGCATGACACATTACCTGAGCCACCCACTGTCAATGGTGTACAGGTGGACTACTTTGTCCGTGGTGATGCTCACTATGTACTTCTCCAAAAACTACTGATGGATAAGACGTGGATGAAGTCATTGAAATATTTCACACAATTCAGGTGTAATAACTTGCTCATCTGTGTGCAATGTCTGATAAATTCAGTGAATATTATACTATTAAATGTGTACTGGTATATATAGCTGAACATGTAAGCACCCTCCCTTATTTTATTACTTTTATTTCTATACTATTCAAATACTGTTGTGTGACTGGTGATATTTTAGGCCAGAAAATCCATCCCTAATATTGTACACATAACCCATCCCTGATTACAGAACTACTCAATATGTAACATGGAGTCTTCGCTTAGTCTTCGCCGATTCTAATGTGACCCGCTCTCAATTTTAATTGTATTAATAATCTTTTGAGATATCCAAATTTGATAATTCATATTTAACCTCTATGCCTTACATGTATCTACTTGAAACTTTGTTACATAAATATTATTGTACTATGCAACAGTTGTAAAGTGACTACCTTTTCTACAAGGCAAGTTATGAGTTGTCAATTGAAAAGGCTAGACCAGATTACATAGCTATTTGTTAGTGTAATCAAACATAATATGTATGTATGCATTATTTCGTGAATTAGCCTATACAATGAATTAGCCTATACAATGAATTAGCCTATACAATGCCACTTGTACTGTAGTTGTAATGTGAATTAGCCTATACAATACCACTTGTACTGTAGTTGTAATGTGAATTAGCCTATACAATACCACTTGTACTGTAGTTGTAATGTGAATTAGCCTATACAATGCCACTTGTACTGTAGTTGTAATGTGAATTAGCCTATACAATGCTACTTGTACTGTAGTTGTAACATTACCAGTATCATTTATTCGTTGTTGATTAAGGCATAATGTGCACACCACATAACAGTCTATTGGAGAAATTAATTATGTGGGTGGACAAACCCCAAAAGTACAATCTACTAAGGGCCTGAGGGTTTATAAATTTCATAGACTCCACATTGTGCCCGTATAACTGTTTTAGACTCTATTTCACATTACACTCAGATACTTACCTCATCCACGGCTGTTTCTGCTGTAGGCTCGGAAAAAGCGACTGGTTTTCTTGCGATAATACTAGCGCCATGGCAACTATGCGTCCTCACGTGACAAAATAATAGCGCTCGTTAAATCACTGAACGTGAACAATGCGTAGCGATTGGATAAACCTAGATTTTGAGCATATGCTATATTGTGTCTGAAGGCGTGGAGTATATTAGAAAACAAGGTGGAGTATATGAGATTTATTACCCACCCAAAACAGCCTAAACAGGGTCTAAATAATAGTTATACGGGCACAATGTGGAGTCTATGAAATTTATAAACCCTCAGGCCCTTAGTAGCGTACGAGTGCCCGTATAACTGCTTTAGACTCTATTTCACATTACACTCAGATTACTTACCTCATCCACGGCTGTTTCTGCTGTAGGCTCGGCTAAAGCGGCTGGTTTCTTACGATAATACTAGCGCCATGGCAACTATGCGTCCTCATGTGACTAAATAATCGCGCTCGTTAAATCACTGCACATGAACAACGCATAGCGATTGGACAAACCCGATTTTGAGCATGTGTCATATTGTGCTTGAAGGCGTGGAGTATATTAGAAAACAAGGTGGAGTAGAACCCACCCAAAACAGCCTAAATTTCAGACCTTCAGTGCTGGTCACTGTAAAGTGCTAATAATAAATACTTTAGGTTTAAGGAAGAAAATCCATCCCTCCTGGAGGAAGACTGAGTGTGGCCCCGACTAGACATTGGGTGACCTGCAGTTCGAATCCTGGGGTTGGAGGGATGTTTTTTCCCTTACTTTGGCCTCTTTTCTGTTACACCTTATCAGTCAGTCAGTAAGTAGTGTTGTTTTAGTACTGCTAAATCATTTTAGTTTGATTCTAGTTTTAGTACCATTAGTTAGCTGTAGTTTTAGTTAGTTTAGTTCTATAGTACCCCTAAATACCTGCAATTTTAGTTGGTTTTAGTTCTAGTACTCTCAGCTAACTATAGTTTTAGTTAGTATTAGTTCTAGTACCCAGCTCTTCTGTAATTTTAGTTAGTATTAGTTGCAGTACCCAATTTTAGTTAGTTTTAGTTAGTGTACTACTAGTATGTTCAGTTTATATTATAATCTGAATCTGAATCAGTGAAACCAAATTCAACCCTTGCCATACAGAGGCTATTAATATACCCAGTTGCACACTTTCACACATCTATTGCACAGCAAGAATTTAAATTATATTTGAATGTACATTTTGTTCTTTCGCAAGAATATCTCTCGTTCTAGATTACGGTTTGTTAAACGATTTCTTTTACTTCTGGTAACCTCTCCCCCTGAAGAAAAAATTCTCTCAACAGGAGCTGATGATGCAGGTGTTGCGAGAATTTCGCAAGCAGTTAAAGCCAGATCTGGAAACTCATTTTTTTTCTTCTGCCAAAACTCAAAAGGATCGATTTTTTATCATCTTTACTAACTTTGGATTCTATGTACCGATTCAATTGTTGCTCCTCCAGTGATATTGTGGTTGATATGTTCTCTTGATGGTCCTGTTCATCGTTTTCTTCATCTAGCAGTCTACTGACTCGATCTAAATGTTTAAAGCGTTTTGCAGGTGGGGGCTGTCCATCTTGATCATCATTTGAAATTGGCAAATTAATTTCATCATTGTCATTTTCTTGACTTCCTGGTGACGATTGTTCCGTTTCTTCAGCGTGTCTGTTAATATGCATTAGTTGTAATATGAACTCTTTTGCCTTTTCTAGCTGTTTATCATTCAGTATCTTACGATATGCAGGGTTTACCAAAGTGGTTGCTACATAAACTGGATCAAAATTAGGCATATCAGGATTGGTAGCAAACATAAATCTTCGGTTTAAATCAATAAGCATTCTCCTGGATACTACAGCTACTCCACTGGTTTTGCACATTTCTTCTAAGTGCAGGTTTAGTTCTTTAAGGACAGGAATAACCATTGCAATGGTTGTGCTGTTTTCGGCTGAAGTAATGTTAGTGTGGTGAGCAAATGGCTGAAGTAGTTGTTGAATGAATTCTAAATGCTTCCACTGTGTTGCAGTAAGGTTGTCCCAGGCAAGTTCATCAAGACTGGCCTTTAAATTCTGTACCACAAACTGAACCATCATTAGTTTTTACACCACATACACTTTTGTCATTGATCTTATCAAACCTAAAGTAGCCACATACTCCAGTTGACTTTGGTCTTCCACCTCCACTTGCCATTTTATACAAATAAACAAATGCTTTAAATAATTGAGTTTAAATAGCAGAAAGAAAAATGCTTAATCAGCAGAATCAATGGTAACACATTTGTGGTATGTGTATCATTTGCAAGCATCAACATCTTCAAAGAAAAGTACTAATAGGAATAATCTTTTAGGCATAGGATTACATGAAACCTTTTAGTTAGTTCCAGTTCTTGAACTCAAAGTTGAAAAGGTTTTGGTTTAGTTTTAGTTTTTGAACCAGAAGTTTAAAGAATTTTAGTTTAGTTATAGTTTTTGAACCAAAATTATTCATAAATTTAGTTTAGTTCTAGTGTACCAAAACTAAAATTAAATAGCTGTACTAAAAGTGTATTTAGTTCTAGTACTTTAGAACCAAAACAACACTATCAGTAAGTCAAGCCGCTCATTAGGTCTAAGTCCCTGAAATTAGGTTAGGTAATCCTAAGGCTGCAGCACATGTTGCCGTCAGACCTTCAGTGCTGGTCACTGTAAAGTGCTAATTACATAATTACATAACCAAGTAATAACAAGTATTATTTTTAACTTAACAAGTAATAATAATAATAAGTGACGTCATAAATAATTAATTAAATAATTAATTAATGTACAGCGAAACTACTTAGCACACACACAAATGCTCACCGGGATTGTGTTAGACGGTAGTAAAACAGGAAAAATAAAAAGGGATTTTTTTCTTCCGTGCCTTCGTTATTGAATACAGTTTTCCATATAACGCCATCCTTTTTCAGTGCCTGACAACCAGTAACTCGTTAGTTACCACTCGTAAAACCTATTTGCGTGCCCAGAAACTAGTAAGGCCGGTTTGTAGCTCATAGCAACCAATTCAAATGCGCTGCGCCGCCTGCGCGTTAAACCAGGCGCTTGACTCCTTGTCTCCTATGAGGGAAAGCACTATTATTGGTGGAAGCAACGATGTTTTCTTACTTGGAAGTTAGTTCTATGTAATGTACTCCAACTATTACTTTACTGCAAGTAGTTTTTAGGGTATTCCATTTGAGTATTAAAATGCGCAAAAGCATTAGAATACACTCACGAGATTTTAGCCAATAGTCAGTAGGGGAAAAGTCTTATTATTGGACCAAATTTACAAGTTTGTACTACTGTCAAATCACTGATACTACGCTGTGTGGTCTGTTATTTAGTGACTAGTCCATAAGTGGTGACTTACTATTTGTAGCTACTGTACAAGCATTGTTTAGCTATTAAAAAGGTAGCAAAACAAAATTTCTATGATAAAAGACTCTGTTTACTGTGCTCAGGATCGAGTAAGGGGCACCAAGAAATAGTTTTTCATATAGAGCAGTCATTCTTATAAGACTTGTTTGTGTTTCATGTGTATGCAGCTTCTGTAGACATATCAGTACTGTGCATGTTGTACACTAATGATGCAGACACATGTGTCATAAGATAAATAATATACTTTGAACATTTGCTTTTACCATATGCTTGCAGCACTAGATGTGCAACTGCTGGTCAAGACAAATCTATTGTAGATAACATGGCTTATAGCTACTACAGCATTCAAACCAATATTGTTAACACTGAGTAATAATGACTACAATAGCAGTGCAAATGTAGATGTAATGAGCTATTCAATTTGTGGATGGTAACAGTGTTAGTGGAGTTTGTACTAAGATTCTGTCTTATAGCAGTGCTGCCTGTTCACGTCCCAAAACAAACCCAAAGATTCACTCGCAAACAACTATAAACTTGTTGCTAACTACTCGCATAACAATAGTCTATATATCGCATACATACAGTATGCTATAGGATACTAATATAATTATGTTCTAGTTAAATGTCTGTTGTTACATATAGCTTGTAATGTATGACTGTGTACAGTACGTATGTATGATGACTTACGATATGTGACCGTCTCAGCGAATACCTGTCTAGTTCGCACAAGCATGAGTATTTAGAAAATAGAAATTTTAAAATAATCCGTAAAATTACACATGCTACAAGAAAAAAATATACAAGTTTTTATCGGGCCAGTACTCAAAGAAGGAAGATTCAAATCAATTAAACTATGCACCATCTTTGTTTTAGAATCTTCCAATGGTTTGTGTGTCACGTGAGTTTGTTTACAGAGCAGTAGACATAAACAAAGTTATTGCTGTTTTTTTTTTAACAAAACCACCTTCATACCCTTATGCACAGGTGAATGCAAGGCAAAAACTATACCTTAGTTGGTCTGCCAATCCATGGTGAACATTGTAAGCCAAATTTCAACTTTGTAGACTAATCCAAATGGAAGTTACAGGGTATGACTGCGAATGCAAGCGCCTGTAGTTTATTTTTAGTTTAGTCACCGTACAAATTGATTTCCTTGTTCTTCCTACTTTCTAGCACTGTAATTCCAAAACTACTCACCACAGAAGGCTGAAACTTTGGTGAACCATTTCTTGGACTATGCAGATAATGCTGAGAAATTAAAAAAAAATATTTGGAGGTTGTGCGAACTAGACAGGTTTTCACTGAGATGGTCACATATGTGATTATTGTATGTACATTCAGTAAAATTAAGTAGTGGATATCATTCAATCTTTCTTTAATAATGTTACTCTGTGTTGTGTTGGCCGGTCCATCTGTAATGCTATAATTTTTATAGCATACTGTAGTATTGTTACTAGGTTTTACTGAGAATAAAGCAGATGGGGTTGATAATGGCCCTATTCAGTGTCATACTGTACATGGTATTGGGGACGTTAGCTTTATATAAGTTGACCATATAATATTATTAATTGTGTACACCGAGCACAGAGTTGACGCTTGTTTTCTGTGTAATAGTGTTGTGAACCGGTATGGAAAAACTGATTAACTGGTATTGTCTTTTGCCCACTTACTTGGTAGACTTCTGCTGACAAGTGATAATGTCATAGCATAACCTCAAAGCATGTGTAAATGCTGTGTAACAACAAAATAATATTTAGGCAATTTGCAGTTGTCAATTTGGCAAAATACACACTATTTAATTTTTATTAAATTTACTTCTAAATTGGCTCTACACTGTTGCAGATGTTGTAGGCTGACAGAAGGATGAATTTGTATCCTGAATGTTTGTTGTGCTGAAATGTCTGCCTTGTAGATTTAGTGTTCAGTCACAGTGAGCTGTCCACTGATCCCTTTCATAGGGTTAGATCATCCGATGCGCAATCAAATATCTGGATTGGATCATGTGTGCGATGGATCAATTAGTTCACGTTGAAGTGTTTTAACTTAGTCCTGCTATATACAATCTATTTTTTTTATGAGCCACACCCACTTATCGTTATCATGTACAGGGTGTGTATCTCGAAGTAATACAGTAAACCTTTGATTTCTTTAGGATGTCATATCAAGTTACACATACAGTGTTGACAATGTCATCAGTGGACTGCTTATTGCAAACTACAAGGGTTATTGAAACTTAATGCTGAGTAGATACCTGACCAACTAACACATTAAAATTGACTATAGGCATTGCATCATCGCTTCGAGATATGCATATGCACAGGCTATATACTGAAGTAGGATACTCTCCTCTCTTTATATATTATGAACTCTTGCTAGTGGCCATGGGCTTGGCTCCATGTAAGCTCACAGACAGTATCAAACATAAGATTCATGCAGACTGTAATACTCTAATTGATAAATGAATACAAGCAGCGTCTTATAATTAGAGTGAATTTGTTAGTTTGTGCGTAAAATCACTGATACAAGCAGTTTTTCTTATAAATAATACTTGTTCGTGTTTCATGTATACAGCTTTCCTAGACATATCAGTACTGTCCATTTGGTGCATATAGGCACACATGTCAGAGAATGATAGTATAGCTTTGAGCATCTTATTTAAAGATCACTTTCACCATACCTTGCAGCAGTTTGAATGTGTGACTACTGGCTAAGACCAATCTATTGTAGATACACTTTTCTGTACACTTCGTAGAATGAAATTAATTTGTGTGTGAACATGGCTTATAGCTACCATAGCAAATAAACCTATCACTTTACAATTATATTGGAGTACTGATGGCTACAATAGCAGTGCTAATGTAAATGTATTGAGCTAGTCATTTTGGGAGTGGGTAGCCATGTTGGTAGTGTGCATACTAAGATTCTATCATATAAACTATTGGCATATAGCTTATAATGTATGTGGACAGTATAGATCCTCGCTAACCCAAACTCCTGTAATCTAATCCCAACAGTAGAAATGACTGTTCTATTAGGGTATTTTGAGAACAAGTGTTTGTTCTATTACAGTATTTGAATAGGGTTCTGTATTATAGTTTATAATCTGAACAATTTTACTACTTTTATCAACTTGAGAACAGTGCTGTTCAGATTATTGAGGATCCACTGTTTAATAAATTGCTATAATATCCATTATTAGCTTACAATGTGCGACTGTTGTGTGCACATATGATAAAATTAAGTGATGGATAACTCCCAATCTTTTTATGATAGTTTTTCTCTGTGTTGGTTGATCCATCTGTTTCCCTATAATTTTGATAACATACTTTAACATTGTTACGAAGTTGTACTGGGCTTTCAGTGTCTTTGTATTGGTACTGGTGACATCAACTTTATAATATTACCATGTATTTTGTGTATGTACACTGTGCACATGGCTTTCCCCTTGTTATCTGTACAGTGGTCCTTCTATTATTTAAATTCATTAAATAATGGGAAGTTAAAACCGATTGATTTATACACAGAATTCCATTCAAATACTCTAATAGAACATACAGTGTACACTCTGAAACAAAATACTCTAATAGAACAGTCACTTCTGTTTGAATAACAAAACATTTGGGTATCGATGGCCGAACATTAAAGGGACCACTGCACTGGGGATGTGTAACCTATTAGAGTATTTTCCATTACATGAACATTCTATTAGAGCATGTGTATGTTTTATTAGAGTAGTTGAACATAACTCTATATAAACAAATGGGCTTCATTTATTTGAACAAATTCACTTAACTGGAGTTGTTTTATATGTTAACAAATTTACTTGGTTATGTGTGACCCGGTCCTAGTAATAATAATAATAATAATAAAAGCGTAGGACTTACGAACAACGTGTGCGTGAAATTGAAACGGCATCATTCACACCTCTTGTGTTCTCAGCTTTGGGAGGAATAAGCAAGCCTGCAGAAACCACCTACAAAAGATCAGCCTCACTCCTTGCTACAAAGAAGAATCAACAATATAATGTTATGATCACCTTTATTCGCTGCAGATTATCTTTTTTCCTACTACGTTCGGCTATCATTTGTCTTCGTGGAAGTCGTTCTGCTGCTGGTCGGTCTCATAAAGATCTCACTGACTTTTCTCTTGCTGTGAGTGAGGGAAAGCTCCCTCCTTCTGACTGATGAACTATCTGCAATTTTTTTGTGTGTGTTTGAATAATTTAAATGAAAAAAATAATAGGAAGGGTAAGGGCGTTGGGTTTTATCGAATTCCTAAAGATCCTCCTGAGCGAAGACGTAGATGGATTGCAGCTATTCGCCGCGTTAGATGGCAACCTACTGAAGAAACTCGGCTTTGTGGACTGCATTTTGTTTCAGGTATGCTAGTTAATTGAGTTTTTCCATGAAGGGCCATCTAGCTAAATGTGCTATTTATAACCCTCCAGTGCTCAACTGGTAGACTTGATAATAATTATACAGCCAAGTACAGCTTGCCAGTATCTGTTATAGAATCAGAAAACATAGATACATTTACTAATTACTTATTATCTATCTAATTGTTTGCTGTATATTTTATGTGTATGTGTGATGTCTTTGGGGTGTTGATCGCCCCTGGGCGCATCGGCAATTGCCATCTGCCTAGTAACAATAAATAAATTAATTAATTAACATACAACCAAGTACTAAGAATAATATGAAATGTGGTTAAAATTACGTAATAAATAATGAATGAATGAATAAATAAATAAATAAATAATAAATAAATAATGTTTGAGAAAACTACAAGGCCTAGATTCTCATGTGAATGAAGGCACAACCATATAATAAGTATGCCTGTTCGTGCTGATGACTTGACCGTACGTGTAATTCTATATAACGCCCAGCACCATACCCTTGCTTAATTACAGATTGTGTGAAGGAGAAGATCATTAAGCATCCGCGGAGTGATAGCAGGAGAGCCAGAGGCCATTTTACACGTAAACAAAAAGATTACAAGTAAGTTTAAATGTTTGTAACTGTGTATAGGCAACACAATTTTACATCATCCAACAAACAAAGTAACTTCTACTTTAACAGATTACCAAGAACCTACAATGGTCTACCAGTACTTGACTTAAATCAACCTTTTTCCACCATTAAATCACAGTTACTCAAGATCTTCTGGCAGTATTTTACAAACAATTTTGACTCTGACAATCCTCACAGTCTGCACTTTGTTTGCCCTTGTAGTACCTGCTCCAATTCTCCTCACCCACCAAACTTCAGCAGTAATTAATAATTTTTTTTCTTGTTCTCTCTTAAAATAAGTACTTATATAAGTAAGTTTATTATTAAATACACATGTAAGTTTTAAAATTATAGGATAGTTCAACTATATATCAAATGTAAATGTATGTAATAACTTTAGCCAGCTAACTTAATTTGATTGTAATTCTATACATTCAATTGTAAATATAAGTTGTACGTATACTTTTTCTGGCTGTGGACACCAGTTGCCCACAGACCTTTAATGCAGGCCTTGCCTGCATTAAAAAGCAGTTAAAATAAAATTTAAAAAAATTTGCATCCAGGATGTGCACTCCAGTGAACAACCAGCCGATGCCCAGCTGATTCGCTCGTAAACAACCAGCTGATGCACTCGTGAACAACAAGGTAATGAGTAATGTAATACTTGTAGTTGTATTATACATCTTCATCCTTCATCTGGCTTGCTAGCAGCTGGAATTATTTTCCACCTGGCTTCATCAGTTACTACGCTACTGTGAGTCTGTAATAAACAAGAAGATGCATTGCTGCATATACAACAATGTGTAACTATCTCTTGTATGTTGTGCATGGCTGTATACATGATATTATAGACTGATCACTGTGCCAACTAGTGCCAATGTCACACCGCTAATATACTGGCACATCACCAGTGGCCTCTACTGAGTTACAATGGAGTCTATTGTGCCATATTGGCTTGATTGGGATCATTTGCTAATTGAGCCATCACCATGTACCTTGTTCTGCATAGCCGCACTTCACTGCTGAGTCATTTTCAAAGACACGTCACACCTACAATATAAACTTTCAGTATAGCTAACTTAACTTGGTTTTGTGTCAGTTGTGTTTTAGTATTGTGGTTTTCTGATGCCAGTTAAACTCCCTTGACTGTGTACATATGCATATGTATCATTTCCTGTGCATCTTTTCTACATGATCTGCACACAGTGTGTTGGCTATGCACTGTTTGTACATGCCCCATTAGTAGGTTGTCCCATTGGTGATTGTACTTGGTTGTATTTGCCCCGGGCCTAGTAAAGTACTAAAATAATAAGAAATGCAGTTGAGATTACGTCATAAATAATAATAATGAATAAATACATAATCAAATAAATAAAATAAATAATGTTTGAGAAAACTACAAGGTCTAGAGACATGAACTAACCGGAGATAGATTCGCCTGTGAACGAAGGCACAACCATATAATCATCGCTCCTGTTCGTGCTGATGACTTGACCATACGTGTAATTCTATATAATTCCCAGTACCACACCTTTGCTTATTTATGGATTGCGTGAAGGAGATTAGCGATGTCCGTGTAGTGACAGCAGGAGAGCCAGAAGCCACTTTACACGTAAAATTACAAGTAAGTTTTTATGTTGGCAAGTTATAAAGTACCGGCAGTCACGTGCATTAAAAAAAATTAGACAAAAACCCAAGAAAGTGAAAAAAAAGTCTCAGCAGGGGCTCGAACCCCGGGCATCCATACTCATAAGCAATGTTCATAACCATCATACCACCGGTGCTGCAGCTACTCACCTCCTTTAGTTTCTACCTTATAAACATCCGACTGAAGTGACTTCTATATACAAGTACACGAAAAATTTGGAATTTTTAACTAGAGTAGGGACGACAGTACATTGATAAAAAGTACTGAAACAAGTGCATAGGGGTAGTGAACAATACTAAAATACAGTTAAATAATAAGACGTATTACATCCCTACTGTGCATTTCCATTCTGGCATCTTAAGCACAGTAGGGATATAACACGTCTTATTATTTAACTGTATTTTAGTATTGTTCACTACCCCTATGCACTTGTTTCAGTACTTTTTATCAATGTACTGTCGTCCCTACTCTAGTTGAAAATTCCAAATTTTTCGTGTACTTGTTTGTTAACTTTTTTTGTAAATCATTTTATTATAGCTGGTGACCCCACACATACCACATCTGAAAAGGCAACGTATGCCCCAGCTATATCAATTATCATGTGAAAAGTGAAGTTACCATTACACTTCGTTGTCAGCTATGTTCAACCCGTTACACACCATTTTAATCAAGAACTTGTTGAAAGCATTTCGGGTCGATCTGAAAGCTTGTTTGGGTTTAGTTTTACCTCACTAATACTGCCTCATCATTGTAAGGGAAAATTGAGGCTGATGTTTGGGTGATATTATTTTGTGGGCCACGTCTACTCCTTTGTGGTCCCTACTGTACAGTTACTATCGTACTGTATGATAAGCCCTACTCTACCTTTTACACAATCATTAGCTATAACTTTGTTAACAATGATTTTACCAAGTAAGCTATACTTTTCTTTGTACCTGTCATAGATTAGCTATACAGTACACATTGATCATTGTAGTGGGAATATGGTGGAACACAACAAGTAATTGCTACACATAAGGACGATGCTGCTGGAACGACTGAAAACTGACAAGGAATTGTGACAAAATATAATATGCAGGGTTTCTATGAGATTATGCACTTAATACATTATTATTCATGCATTGAATTAGAAGTTTTGTATATGCATTTTACATTTAATAGTGTTAACAGCTTTAGATAGTTATTTGACTATTCCAATCATGTATGTATATGGTTTTGCTGACTTGTGTAGACAATTGTAAGCACATGCAAGGATACATAAAGAAGTGTTAATACATTACCAGAAATTTGGTACATTTTTGGTCGTGTGCATTAGTGTAGACAACCTGTGTAAAATATTCATATAATACAATCACTTTTGAATGCAATGTTTTTAAAGCTATGCATATGTTGGAATAAATGTCTAATGATTGAAACCAACACATTCCAAAGGGTTTGAAGCCATTTAGTCCCTAACCACAATATTATCTTGCACTAACCTCAAAATTTGCTTCCACTTAGTACACTTCAAAGCCATACTGTGTATGTAGTGTGTGTCTGTGTCTGCATGGTTTAATCATGGCACATTTATACCTCATAAATTAGAGTGTTAACCACATCAAAGGGATACTCGAAATAACTGTTTGTGTGCTTTAACTTTCTCAGTTAAGGAACATTGTGTGAGATATAAACTGTTTGTTTCTTATTTTTTTTCAATTTCTGTTGTAATTTACAAGTACATGTTCCTTTATAGCCTGCAGCTCGTCTATACAAAACCATTCATCCGGAAGCCACAAGTCACTGACTAAACTGATGATTGTTTCTAATGTGCATGCATGTGTGCATGTTATTGCATTTTTAAATTAATTGAGTTGATTGACTATAATGTAGTCTGTATCACAACGCGTACGCCATAAGTGTCTTGTCCTGGAGGAAGCTGGTCTATCACATCATACTTCAGTAGTTTTGCTTTGTTATTATCGCTAGCATAACTAGTCGAGCAATTTTTGGTCCAAATTTACACCAGATTTAACCTTAGATGGGTAAATTCTCAAAAAATCTTCTGTGGGGGCATGCCCCCAGGCCCCCTAGACGAGAGCATGCTAAAGCATGCTCTAGGTTTTGCACTGTGTACGTGCATATATGCTCAAAACTCCTTACTTTAAAACAGCACCCATCATAGTCTGCTGATTTTATTACAAGCATTTTCTAGTTCGATGTACGTGATTTTAATATACCCTGAAAAGTAGACTATCTCATTTGGCGCCAGTTTCAGCTAGCTACTACTTTCGTAGTTTACTTGCTGGAGAAAACAGAACACCTATAATTAGTTGGATTGAGCTTTCTAAGTAAGGTCAGTGCTGGATTTGCCTATTAATGACGAATGACGTAGGCAATACGTCATAGACTGAAGCAGTTTCTAATTTGTTGGAGCACCGCTAGTGGACATTTATGGACGGCCTGGAACCATAAGTAGATGGCTGTATTTAGCGAAGGTTTTAGCCTACGCGTTAATAATAAGGTGAAAATGATTGGTTACATACAGACTCAACCGACTTCGTAGGGTGAGTGAGTTTATTGTATGTTAAACCCATACATTTGGGCCTACCGAACCATAGTCTGTATTGCCACATGTAGACGGACTTCAATCCTACCAAATGGGTCATTTAACCTCTATTATACAAAATTTCATTACCTTCACTGCAGAGCGGAAATTGTACACCGCTATTTGAGATATATTGCCAATCCAACACTGTATGTCAATTTAATTTTTAATCAGTAGGCCCATGACCTCAAATTTCTGGTATTGTTGGGTCCTGCATTTGGCTACAATGTAAAACCATCTAAATCATGGCTGATTGTGAAAGCAGAACATCTAGATTTAGCTAAGAATCTTTTTGATGGATGTGGTGTGGGTATCACAGTGGAGGGTAAGCGTCACCTTGGTGCTGCTATAGGATCTCCTACCTTTGTCCAGCATTATGTGAATGAGAAGGTTGAGTATTGGGTGTCTTGTGTGCGGAAGTTAAGTGTGATTGCAAAGACTCAGCCTCATGCTGCTTATTGTGCTTTCATGCATGGTCTTATTAGTAAGTGGACATATTTTTTACGAACGCTGCCCAGAATTTCTGACTATCTTCAACCTCTTGAAACAACTATTTTTACAGAATTTATTCCTGCTGTTACTGGAAAATTTGTCAGTGATTTAGAGCGAGAGTTGTTTTCTCTTCCAGCACGAATGGGAGGCCTGGGTCTGTGCAACCCTTCTGCTAATGCTAACTTTGAATTTGATTCTTCCATTCAAGTTACCTCATCTTTAACCAAGGAGATCATTGAACAACAGACTTGCTTTAGGATGTCAGTGGTTAGTTCCCAGCGTCAAGCTAAGGCTGATGTTATAGCTTTGAGACATCGGCAGCTGGTTTGTAAGCAATCGGAACTCACAACACAGTTGCCAGCTAGTTTACGTCGTATTGTTTCTTTATCTAGTGAGAAAGGTGCCTCATCATGGTTATCAGTGCTTCCTATTGAAGAACATGGTTTTGCACTCCATAAAGGCTGATTTAGGGATGCACTGTGTCTACGATATGGTTGGTTGCCCAATGGTCTACCTGTTAAGTGTGTCTGTGGTCATGGCTTTACTGTTGATCATGCAATGAATTGTGCTACAGGTGGTTTCCCTACTCTACGTCATAATGAACTTAGGGACTTCACTGCTGCTGCTCTGTCTGAAGTATGTCATAATGTGGCCATTGAACCAGTGATGCAACCCCTGTCTGGTGAGTCCTTTCGCTATGCCACAGCTAATGTGAAGGATGAGGCACATTTAGATGTAAGTGCACATGGTTTTTGGGGAAGTCGTCATCAGAAGGCTTTCTTTGATGTTAGAATTTTCAATCCAACTGTTCCCAGTTATCGAAACACAGCGGTTTCTTCCTTGTACAGAAGGTTTGAAAGAGATAAACAAAGGATGTATGAACAGAGAATAAGAGATGTTGAAATGAGCTCATTCACTCCATTGGTTTTCTCCACTTTTGGAGGAATGGGTAGTGCAGCTACAGTTGCTTATAAGCGTCTAACTTCTATGCTATCTACTCAAAGGGGCCAATCTTACAGCATTGTTGTATCATGGATTAGATGTTCCACCAGCTTCTCTTTGCTCAGGTCAGTAGTGACCTGCTTGCGTGGAGCAAGGTCACACCGTGGCAGCCCTGTGATTATTGGAGCACTTGACCTTGCTATTTCGGAAGGCCAAGTGTTGCCATCTCATTGTTATTTTTGAGTTTACAGTCTTTTTGTCCAGCACTTTTACCATCTGGTGCTGGGGGTGGTGGCAAGGGGTGCAGGCATCCCGGGAAAAAAATTTAATTAAAAAATCCACAGCACTATAGCTATATGGCTGCGCATGGATGAGGTCACTACTCTTTCATGCTCGTATATATATATACCCAGGGGCGGAGGAAGTAATTGATATGAGGGGGGGCTGGGCTGACCCAGACTTATGGACTACTTTGTCTCTGGTTTGGTAAGGTGAGATGAAAAAAAAAAAAGTCGCAACCAACTGACAAAAGCTGCCCACCTCACCAGCTACGGATTTATAGCTGATAAACTACATAAAATCTTTACATAGCTCGCCACACATTGCTCTAACTAAGACTGTGACTGCTTTATTAGAGTGACTGCTCTATTAGAGTATCTCAATCTTATCGCGGTTTTCAGCCCCACTCCAAGAAGGATAATTTCGGGCGTGATATCATTCTGAGGGGGGGCTAAGTCCCCCTCAGCAGACCGAGGGGGGGCTTCAGCCCCCTAGCCCCCCTTTCCGCCGCCTATATGTATATACCAACAGCATGCCATGCATGCATGCACAGATTGCACACAATCACCTTTGCTGCATGTTTCTTCCGATCGTTCGCAGTTAATAATGAGGCTATAGCTATGATGCAGCTTGTTGTCATCCAGAACTAGAACAGTGCTTGTGCTCCATGGCAGACTTACCTGCAGGTATAGCTATAAAAGGCTGTCACAGCAATTTATGATCGTTCGTAGATATCGCCTCTTCCATCCTTTTCCGCCAGTTTCTAGCAACGCCACAATTGTACCTTTGCTACAGTAGCTAGCTACAGTGCTACACGCATAATTTCGCAGCTACAAAATCACATGTTGCTTGCTGGCAAAAGGAATAGAGGATAACACCCCCGGGTTGAGAGTCAACTGGGTGCATTCCACAAGCACTCATCATCTCTAGCACAACTACCTCACAGTGAATTGGTTAAGTCTACTTTATAGATGACTACAAGAGCAAGCTACCCTGACATAGTCACATAGGGAACTTTGCAGAAAGACATATAGGAAGAGCTGCATTTGTAGCAATTGTGAGGTAAGAAGATGTGGCATGATTCGCTATTAATTTGCTATCTGTCATTGCATGGCAGTGGGATCCGCCATCAACATCACCTAGCTACGTAAAGTTTCCAAAGGAAGTGACACAAGTAGTTACTGATGCTTTCAAAACTTGGACTGCTGATGATGTCTTGTAGATGAAAGTTCTGCTATAGTTCTTGGAAATGAGTATTTTGTGGTCTATTGAAGTTTGGCAGTGGAGAAACTTGTGATCATGGATGGATCTTGTGAAAGCTATGAATGACACTGTACCAGAAATAGTATACATTAATTCAAGGTTTGCCACAGAAAAAAATTTCCATAGCAATATTTTATTGTAACAAAATTTTTACAGATGCTACCTATAAGAACTATATATAACTAGTGATGAAACAGATTATGAGAAGAAAGCTGCACTCAACAGACAGAAGTAAAAGAGCAAATCTACATTAATTTTAGTAATGTAACATCCCTCAGAGAAAACGAATCCTGAAGGTGTCAAGAACTTCATTTTGTGAACTGAAAATTATAGTTGCTGTACAAATGATGTGCTTTTTTTACTTATTAATAAAATACGTATTGTGGGTAGTAAATACAACACAGGAGCGAGACATTGCTAGCTATATTACTAGCGCAGTATAAAGCAGATGCACAATATAGAAAATGTTGATTTCAGCTACAGGATTTTTTACATCCTGTATAGGGACCCGCCGATTATGCTCATAATTTTACCTGTTATGCTATGCTGCACTGCTCAAAAATTCACCTATTATGCTTAAATTAATGCTCAATATTTACCTATTATGCTCGATTATGCTCAATGTTCATGCCTTAGTTCATATGCTTTGCTATTAGTTTAACACTGTATAGAAAGAAAAAAATGAGTGGCTGGAACACAAATAATAAATTCTTGCTGCATTTAAGAGAAAAGATCGATATACTCTAATAGAACAGTCAGTTGTATGATTGTACTATTAGAGTTACTGACTGCTCTATTAGAGTATATCGATCTTATTTTGCAATTGTCATTTTCCAGCAAGAATTTATACTATCGTACAAATATTTAACCTATTATGCTGGCATTATGCTCAATGCTTTTAGGTACCTATTATGCTCAAAATTATGCCAGCATAATCGGCGGGTCCCTAATCCTGTATGCATTTCACAGTGTTAAAATGTACATTTCTCCACTGCCTCATTTCCAGCACCATTCTAGATGCAGTAAATCTTTCTCTATCCTCTGTATGAAACTTTACTGAAATCCACTAATTTTCTGAGTATGAAATGTTGCTGAAATGTCAAATTTCATGCACATTTTATACTCATTACCTACAAGCTGACATGGAACTTTTCGCCCAGTGATAGTTTTAACAAACTAATTCAATTTTTATTAAAATCAGAACAAAATGACACTTGCAGCCATTACAGTCATAAAATAGTACAAAGTGAAAACTAAAGAAAAGTAACTACTAACATCTAATAGTGTGCAGTCTTGTTTGACATCCTCTACTTCCTCTGTTCTTGTTAATTTCTTCCTCTAGTGATTTAATCCTCTTCTTAACATCTTCAGTGTAACGGGGTAGCCATAGCTCTTCTAATGTGTCATTGTGCTGGAGGGATTGTACTAGACGTTGAGCAGCTTCTCCACTGATCTGGTTGCCCCTCATCACCAGCACAACTAGTGATGTGTTGTTGCTGATTGTAGTGGCGATGACATTGCAAGCTTCATCAGTGATGGGATTGTCATCAATGTAGAGCTCCTTCAGTTTGTTCCCCTTTGCTAGTGTAGTGAAGAGGGTAATAGCTGATGGTAATGATAAGCTGGTACTACTCATGTACAGTTTCACTAGCCTAGAGGAGGGATGGGTCAACATGTTGTAGAGAGCAGGGTCCTCTCCGATGGTGTGGTTACTACTAATCCTCAACTCTTCCGCTCTACAGTGGATGGTGAGGTCACTAATGGAGGAAGAGGAAGATCTAGTGAGGTTATTGCACGTCAAGTTAAGGAATGCAACTGTGACATCATGTGACATCAGATTGCGGTGAAGGACATGAAAACCACTATCGTGGATATGGCAGGAGAACAAGTTAAGCTTCTTCCACTCCTTGTAAGGTGTGCAGGTAAGGAAGAGTGTAACACACTCAACATCATAAATGGTTAGGCTAGTCCTCTCAAGTTTGATTACTTTATCATTGAAAGTTTTTCCTTGTTGTATAGAAGTATAAAAGGCTTTGTCATTGGCCTCATAGAAGCAGCGGAATAGTCGAAGACACTTCAGTTGATCCTTCAAGTATGTTTCAGTGATAGCGATCGTGTTGTCCCCGCCAGAGAGAAATTGTTTAAAAGCAGATCGCTGTCCCTTGGTAAGCAAGGTGTACATTGCAAACATGTTGGAATGAATATCGCTCCAGAATTTCGCTTTGAGCACTCGCAGCTCTTCGTCTGGTGGAAGCTGAGTGATATGGTAAGAGGACAAAAACTCCTGAATAGAAAAGTGGACAAAGTTGAATGTCATCATTTTCCCAGCCAGCCCAAAGTGCTCAACAGCCTGCAGTAGCCCAAATCCGTTTAGGCCTCCTTTGATAGCTTCAATGCCTGGACAAGCTGCTCTCATCTCCTCCAAAGTAAAGATTAGCTTGTTGTTATTAAGACCCTCAAGTGATAGTTTTGATAACTGCTGAAGTATTGTACTATAGGGCTCGGGGAGTTTGGCTAGATCAGTGATGGTGTTATCAAGAGGTTGACTAGACTTGGCAAGATGTCGACAGATGGTAAGACAGATGAAGTAATTGTAGAGCTGTGTAGAACTGCTGGGAAGGGGAATTCCTTTTTTGTGCAGGTAAATCAAGATTGCCATGTTGAAGGGGATGAAACACAGGCCATTGATAGTCAGATTACCTTCAAGATATTCGGTGAGCTCTTTGACTGCATGTGGCTGTCCCTTCAGAGACTGTTCAATGTATAGCTTTCGCTCATCTTCAGCAAAGCCCAAGATGTCAACTCTGATGGTTGCATCTTCTCGTAGTCCCACCGAGGCATGTGGACGAGACGACACTACCAAGCCACAATGAGGTATCACCTGACGTTCCAGTATATCAGCAACTAAACTATCTTCCTGTAAGTTAACTGGGAATTCATCGTATCCGTCAAAAAGGAGAACAATGTCTTTGCCACCATTCTTAAAGAGGTAATCACTAGATGCCGTGGCAATTTCTGTAGCTTTCCTGTCTCTTTTGCAGAACAACTTAAGAAGGTCATCAACAAGTGACACCTGCTGCACAGCTGGACTACGCAACTGGAGGAGGAGAACTAACTTAAACTTTTGTAAACACTTTCCTGTTGCCCAGTTGTATGCAATTTCTTGCATTAGTGAAGACTTCCCAATGCCAGGCAAACCCTCAACTAAAATGAAATGCGCATCATCACTCTCTTGTAGTGGAGCTAAGATATCAACTAGCTGTTTAGTTGTCTTACTGTTATCAAGTGCTTCTCTCAGTGATTGATGGCTATCTTGTGGGTAATGCTTGGGATGAACACCGCCTAATTGGACTGATTCAGCCAACTGAAGTGCAGCTGCTTGTTCGACAGTATGTTCGCCTTGATAGTGAATTAGTAAAACTGGTATAAAGTCCTTCGGTCGGTTTGGTGGCCAAGCATCTTTGTCAACAGCAAACCTTTTTTGTATACTAAGTTGCTTCACCCTGTCGGACAATATGGAGACTCCTATTAACAACACATAAAATTGAGCACACAATAATGTGTCCACTCTACCTTGATCAGTGACCGTTGACTTGTTCATGTCAGGTTTGGAGGTCACTATAGTTAGTGAAGACAACACAATAGCAATAATTGTTTACCTACATACACATGCTATACACACAATATAGCTAGTCACCTTTATCAGGAGCTTGATCACTGGACACTGCAGGTGACTCGATAACTTTAAACAACTTCTCCCAACTAGCAGAGGGGTCCACTTCAAGCCACTCCTCCAACACAGCATCACAACAAGGCTCAGCCTTATCATGATTGTCATATTTTATGATGTCAAGTCTTCCTTTGGGTAGACCCAGTAGTGTTCCTATCACACTCCAACGAATAGCATAATTTGGAGTAATGTGGTTATGAAGATCCTTCAGTAGTGGAGTACTGGTAGCTGTAGTATGTGTACTCCGTATACTACACTGTAATGTATCCGGATATTAGTATACTTACCCTTCTCAGGTGTTATAAACTGGTTTAGTCCTTCATGGTAACTTCTATCCATGTCTATCACTTGTACACGTAGTAACTGACTAACAACTAAATTGTCAAAGGAACAACTTTCTACAGTCACGCCCTGTAAACAATAAAACAGTATATTTCCGTTCGCGCGTCGTCCTCCTAGCCCTGCGCGCTGTGGCGAGACTACTCCATCCATCCATGTTGTGACAGAAACTACTGAAAGGTTCCGTGATCCTGTTTATAATCGGTAAGTGGTAAAATTGATACTGAGTTTTGTCACTACAAGGGTTCAAAGTACTATAAAGACTGCAAGGACAGCTAGGACCTCTGAGTCGGGTGGACCGGGTGTTAGTCTCGCCCCCAGCCCACAAGGGTGGTCTGGCGACACGCAATAGAAACGCATGGCTGTAAAACAAAGCCGTACAACAGGTAGGGTAGGGTATAATGTACAGACCAGACCCACAGTATAATCTACGGACCAGACCTGCGTCATTATTAGGTTACCATTATTCCATGGAACGGAATGGCATATTCCGTGGCATTATTCTCCGGAACGGAACAGAGCAGACACACGTTCCCCCCCAGCGCATCAACTATAGTATTTCTTGGTGGCCATGGACGTCCTGGAACGGCTAGATCTATAAGGGAAGTTCTATAGACTACATTCAACTCTAAATCTATAGCTATCATGTCTGCAAAGCTATAGCATAAAAACTAGTAGTCGCAGTATTATGTCTGTTTTATTACAGTACTAATAAACTTAAAGGTTGTCTCTCAACTTGGACCAGTCCCCAAGTCTCAACTATGTATGTAGCTATACAGTATGTCTAATTTAACCTTGCTACATAGGTTGATGCCACAGTGAAAACTTGAAAATTCTTACAGGAAGCAAGAATACACAGTTGAACAGCAAAAATTGAATACAACTATGTTGATAACACCAACATCATCGAGTAAAATAAGTGACAAAGTATTAGCATATACAGTAAATTAACACAATTAAATTAAAAGCAGTACAGCAAATAAATGGTACAACGATAGACTACACTGTAACACTTACTAAACACTAATTAGTTTCAACACAGTTTTGACAACTCCAGCGTACATTCTTTGTCTAAGGTGCTTCAACAGAAACTGGAGAAATGCATACATCCCCATGGTACCATTCTGAACACTCCAAACAGCATATCATTGGAGGTCAACGTGGCATGCCAGGCATCCAGTAAGCCTTTGCATGTTCAGTTTATTTTCAGATTTTTCTTCTTTTGCCTCTGATTGGTAACATAGAAAAACATTGTTGTTCAATACAAGATGAGAGATGGCTACACATCTTATAGGGTAGCCAAATACTAATGTGCCAGGGTTTTCACCTAAACACAGGAGCACTGCATATGCAATGCTGAACAAACCACAATCATTACATCCAGTCTGTTTATGAACATCTACAAAGTTAAAGGTAAATTCTGATTTTGTTGGTGTGCAGTAAACAGGCCACTTGCATTAGTTGTGATAAGAAAACATACTATCAAAAACCAACGCATCTTTTCTGGTTGAGTTACTAATTGTCACCCAGTGATTTCTGTTGCTGTCATGTATAACTTGAGTGAAAGCACTTTCAACAATCAAATAACTCAATAGCCAACATCTTGAAATTTTGTTTGAACTACTTGTTCATATTATATTGGTTAGCATTGATAATTGCAACATTAATCCAATCACCCGACAATACCACAGTTTTGTCCACATCCACGAAGTGTAATTCATCAATCCAGGAATGGGTGTCTTCATCTTTGGACGATTCGCTGTATGTATCAGCAGTCTTTCATTTTGTAGGAGGATGCTGCTTCTTTTCACTGAGTCGTATACTTTGAACAAGTTTTTGGAAGCTTCATTGACAGGTTGACTCGATGGAGAGCTGTCCAAAAGGAGTGATCCACTGTGTGATGAGCCTTCCTCACTGCACACTAGATGATCTGCATGTTGGAGCAAACATATTAACTGTTAACATAATGATATTAACTTCCAAACAAGTAAGGAAATATTAATCCTTTTTTTCCTGCTAAAAAATAAAAAATGTATGGTTATTGTTAGTAGCAGAGCCCATATTAAATTAGCTCTAAATAGAGTAGAAACCTGGTCAGCATGTTCTATATAATTTCATTGGTGTGAACCAAGCAGTCAAAGAAAAGTATTGAGAGAGAAAGTGGCAAAATGAGTGCTACCATTAGATGTTTGTATATCACCACCACAATGTGACACTGCAGTGCATCAAAAAGCTACTATCTATGCTATTCTTGTCCAGAAAGTAAGAAATGACATTTTGTTGTTGGTCTTGCCATTTTTTTTCTATCTAGTAAACAACTATATACAGGCTACCAACACTTCAGTAACTCCACCACAGGCTTAGCAAACCCATTCAGACATCAAAGAAAGAGATTTGATAACATTTTAGCTTAACTAGTTTCAGCCATTAAAATTATCACCACTAGTGTTCATTTTGCTCAATTGATGGTAAATCCATTCTCAAGTTGCATTAGAAGGAGGCTCAAGGAGCCTGTGAAGCCTGATCTTTACAAAGTTGTTGCATTTAAGAAGATTATAAATTGTAGCTAGGTTTGGAGCAGTCAGGCTGTTCCGCTGAGAGACAACATGTCAAACAAACACACACTCACCTCTTTTACTGATTCTTGTCCACTCACATAAGTTTTCAAATTTTGTGTTAGGGCCATACACATTGCAACATACAGCAGTACTAAATTTCTCTTTCATAAATCAAGTCAAAAGTTCAGTTTTCAACTGAGTGGCCTTTGTTTATAAAAACGGCTCTGAATCTCTCATCAAAATCACGGAGATCTGCTATAGTACCTAAAATGTAACTCTCAGTCCTTCTTAGCTCTGGTCTACCACACTGGTTCTGCCGTCCAGGTTGTTTTCCACTCTGGTTCTGTCATCCAGGTCATCTTTCACTCTGGTTCTGCCATCAGAATTGCCTTCCATTCTGGTTCTTTCTGCTATAAGCACTTTCTATAACTACAGCAAAGACTGAATTCACCACAAAAGGACTTCTTTGCATTCGTCACCAACTCACCTTCTTCATCTTGTGTTCCCTCGTGTTGTCACCTCTGATGACAGTTGCAGGTTACGTGATAAAATTGGGAATGTCTATTTTACGGACCGGACCGGACCGTCGGTCTGGAAGTTCCTGTTTAGGCTACTACAATGAGATAACTTGTTATTATGATTATGATTATGATTAGATACTGGAAAGACAGCACTCAGTGCTGGTTACATCCAGGAGGGGGGGGGACCCTCAAAACAAAAAGGGACAACAAATCTAGTCCAAAAATACAATTATTAAACTGTTCTAGTGACTCTGTATCGATGATGTGATTAGGGAGGTTATTCCATTGCTTGATAGTTCCTGGAAAGTAACTCTGTTGGTAAGCAAGTGTTCTAGTTGTTTCTCATCAACCGCCCGCATCAAATCTTGTGTACATGTGAACTCATTATTGCAGATTCAGACATTACTCGTGAGTTTTTTCACTACTGTGCTGGTTCCAATGCTTTCTAGAGCATCAGCAACCACTGAGGCACCATCAGTGAGTGCTATATGAGAATATTAGCATTAGTACCGTGACCTACCCTATGTCTACGAATGGGTTATCATCTCTAAGAGTCATAGTAGCTCTAGTGTTTCTTTTGTTACAAGCCTGCAGCAGCCCCTCCCCTAATAGACTAATCAGCCTGCAGATGCTAACTAACACGCGGAATCGGCAGCTTCTGCTTGCTGCTGCTGCTGCTGCTGCTGAAGATATACCACCCTAAGACTGCATGGTGAAGGTACTAACTACTGTGGAGTTCTCGTAAAGGACTCTCTGATTTAGAAAGCCTTGTTATTACTGTGGTGAAGAAGCTGAAGTATATTTGAATTCTGAACTGCACGCCAAACACCTAAAATTCTAAAATAAAAAGGTAGACCATTATTATTGGTTTTGTCATAGATTCTCTAGTGTAGCTATAGTAGTAGCCTAGCTACATTAAACTTCTGCAATTTATAAGACTTAAAAAATAATGAGATAACCCTCCCGCCCGCATGTGTGATTCTATGAGAAGCTGATGAGAAACAAGTAATCTCATTGTAGTGGCCTTAGCAAGCCAAATGTTTAATACGTTCAAGTTTATTTTACGGACCAGACTAGAAATAATCTGTGTGCCAGCCCACGAGCATTTTGCCAGCTCTGTCGTGCCCGGATGATTGTAGCTTCACATTGGTCCGAAAAAAAAAAAAAGCTTCACATTGGTCTGGTCACTCCGAGGGTCCGACACTCTTGAAATCTCATACGCTTCGTCAGAAATCACATTTGAAATCATGAAATCACACACTCAAAAGAAATCAGAAATCACACTTTTTGAAAACGAAAATCGTAAAACTCCGTACATTTCCGTAAATTACGAACGCATTGAATTACGCGATATTATTAATTGGAACATAACAGAAGTGATTTAAGGCCCAAATCACTTGATCTGGCACTGGTTCGGCTGCCAATCTCTAGAATTTTACAGCCCAAGCTGAGTCCACTAATGGTCAAAAGCTTCCATCACTGGAGCCATAGTGCCTCTAAAATCTATGCTGGAGCCACACGAGTGATCTGAGAATCCATCTCGGAATCTTATTCAGTTTTAACTAGCAATTTAGGCTCTACTCGCAGCCACAAGTGACGGTACATCATAGTGACTGCATGGGTTAATGATGAAACGGGTAAACCATGTAGAAGGGCTGCAAACTATAAGCACACTTTTGCAAAGAAAGTATAGGTCCCAGCGTTAGCTTCAGGACAAATAATTATGCAGCTTGTCTAGAAAATATGTATGTCAGTACTGGTTAGTAACTAGCTACTAGGTGTAACTTTTCAAAGATTAGCTCACATAATATGATTCTGCTTGTTCAGCTGACCCACTAAACATCTTTACATAACTCGCAAGCAAACATTTCATATAAAACAATCCTGGAATACACAATGAAGACCATGGATGTATCCAGATCAGTTGACTGTGTACTTAGGTGTTTCCTGCCACTGTGGTTGTTAGTCAATATGAAATGAGATCAGGGTTGTTAACAGAGAGCCATTCCAGTTTTCAATACCATTGTGAAGGAAGGGGTGTGCACGTTACTGATGTTAGCAGAGATATTGTTTATGTCAACTTTCAGGTGTGATTTAATCTATTGTGTATTATAAAACTGGTAGGTAATACATACAAGTAGCTATCTTTCTGCATATAGCTAAGTCAGCTTCATGCAGATTAAATACATCACATATTGATCAGATAAGGTTTATAAGTTCTGCTAAATTTTGCAGGTATGTTCATTGCTGGCAATGCATCATACTGGTTTGCATTATATTATCTGAAGAACTGATAATGCAGGATGCATTGGAGCTAACAGTGTATAGCACACAAATTTTACGGAGAACAATTACCTAATCAGTGACTTTATGGAAATGCAATGCCAAAATGGTCCTCAGACACTATGCTCTTTGCTCGGAGGACATTATAGATTTTGTTTAGGTTTTATAATGTAGTTAAGTAGGTGTAGCTTGTAAGTAGTTTAGTTTATTGTAATTAGTGTGGTAGTTTGTAATTTGCTAGTCTTTGTATTCTTTTGTGCTTAACTTTTCTGTGTACTTGTTTGTTATCTATTTTTGTAAATAATTTTACACCTTTTTCATTACCTAATCATTACTGATTGAGTCCAAGTCTATACCTACCAAAGATACTGTTTTAAATTCATCATAACTCAGTGATAAAAGTGTAACTGAAATCATGTGGACCCACTGATGACACGCAACCATGTAATAGTAACCAATTCCAATATACTTAATTAATCACATGTATCACCATCAGCTACTTTTATTATTATTATTGCTGGGCATGCCGATGTGCCAAGGGGACGTGAGTAATGCTCCAAGGAAAAAATACACAAGATAACAACAGTACTGCTTTGTTATATCTACCGGTAAAGACGATACTCGACAATGCCTAACATTGCCTGTACCATTTTTACTTCACAGCACAAGTATGTAGTAGCTTTTTGATAATGCATGCTTTCTGACTCAATCACTGAAGTTGGCAAATTATTCCAGTCGATGACAGCTCTTGGAAAGAAGGAATGCCGGTTCATGTAGCTAAGTACCTGGATGAAGTGGTAAGGGTAGTGGTGTCTAGTTGAACATTGTGTGGCTAAGAGGATAATGGTATTGATAGGCTGCAGATAAGTCGTGGATTGCCTCGTTAAAATGCCGGCGGCTAGCTATAACTAGGCCAGTGCGGCATTCCTTGATCCACGCCTATTATTTTTTTACTCTTGTTAGAATATAACTTATGCACGAAGTTCTGGGACGGTTTCTATTCATTTTTAGACAGCCTCTTTACACTGTTAGCTTACCTGTTAATCATCAGCACTACCGTACGACCACAACCGCAAACCATCACCGCTACTGGTGCCTGGAATCATCTCAGCCAGACGGCTTTGGCCCCAGTATCTTTGCTTACGAACTAGGCTCTAGTGAAGATATAACTTTTACCATCCAGTTTACTGATGGCGAAGCTTCTAGACCTATTCTAGCTCCATGAGAGTCAACAATGGTGAAATCACGGAAATCACGAAATCAAAATTGAAATCACGAAATCACAATTGAAATCATGAAATCACTAATGAAATCATTGATTTCAGAGAAATCACTGTGATGTCGAAATCTCGTACGCCCTTCGAGAAAGTGGCGGACCCCCCGGGTCACTCTCCAGCGTACTGGGCGTACGCGTATCTAGCTAGCTATAGCCCTGCAAAGCCATTTTAACTACAGTAACTGTAGTTTACAGTAAATAGCAACCTCGATAACAACTATTCACTAGTGAAGCTTGCTCGTTCATATCAGAGACGACGATTATCTTAGTAATCTTGCTAGCTAATGCTTTTAGCTACCTGGCAGCACAGCAAACGTTTAGCTAATATAGTGTCGAGCATGCTGTTCAGGTGATAGAACAAATCAAATGATTGCAAATAGTGGTTACTCAACAATATATCAGTCTGTACATGTAGCAGCTTGAAAGCTTTTCATACAACCAAATAATCAAGCATGTGTATAGATAATGATTTGAAGCACAGCCTGTATTTGTAAGCAATACTGCATGACCAAGGAAAATATCTGTTCGAAGCATCTTTGTTGCCAAAGTAGCTACCACCGAAGCCCGCGAAGGTACCACTTTTCATCAGATCACTGATATCTGGTTGTCTTGGAATGTAGAATCACACTGTTTTGCTGTCAGACTTTAAATGCCCTCTTCTTATAGAAGTTTCCTTTACTATAGGGAACATTGAAAACTATAGTGCTGTATGATCTTGAAGACATTTCAATAAATTCCCACAGCTGGTCATAATTAAAGTAAAGATCCAAGTTGTCAACCGGCCAAGGCACAAAGCAACGGATAAGTAATGCTAATAATTTATATGCCACAGTCATCAAGATTCTCGTGTATGCATGCACGTCTACAAAATTTAGAATATGCATGAACTCTCTGTCTGTCGCAAACAAACCATTTGAGCTCAAACATGATAGTTAGCTACATGCTATATAACATAAACATATGTAATTCCTGGCCAGTGATGTCTGTCACCATCATGTAGCTTGAATATAATTATCACTGACTGCTGAGTATGTATAGTTTATTGTGAGTCCATGAAAAACATTTTGGCTGATTGCACAGGGTAAACTGGCTGACATTGATAATACTGCAATTTGTCCATACATGCTCCTGTGGTGATCGTTGCATGCTTTATCAGAAACCCTGAGTATAGTGACTTGTATTATAATAATGCACGTACATTATTATTATGAATCAAGACACACGGTAGTGTGTCGTGCGGCCCAAGAAGCCGGCGCGTAACACCCGTGAGTATATTGACAGGAAGAAAGAAAACGCAATTTGCGCACCTCCGTAGCTCTGTGCTGCCTTGATGAAACAAGACGATTTTTGCTGTGGACACTCCCTCCACCTTCAGCACTTCACATTCCAAATTCGAGCGAAATCGCTTCAAGCGTTCCCGAGATATGCGACTTCAAAAATTGGCTTAGTTTCTTCGTTTTTTTTCTTCTTATTTTTCTTCCTCTTTTTGCTTTTTTTTTTCCCTGGGGTAACCAGCACCTCTTGCCACCACCCCTAGCACTAGATGTTGAAGTGCTAGACAAAAATTGGACTGAGATTAAAGGGAGCAATTTAAATAATTAGGGGGAAGGCACCCGACCCTCTGATAGTACAAAGTCAAGTGCCCTATGGCTGATGGGACACTTGACCTTGTACTATCAGAGGGTACAAGGTCAAGGTACAAGGTCAGGGTACAAGGTCAGAGGGTACTATCAGACCCTTCACTTCCTCTTTTTGCACACTTATCAAAACTGCTATAAAACGCGAACGCCATATCCGATCGCCTTGAAATTTGGCACACAGAAGGGGGGTATAAAGGCGCATCTCTGTACCAACTTTGGCTGGAATACGATAAACAGGCAAAGAGTTATGAGCGATTAATCACGAAAAATAACACCAATATGTTGTCACGCCTACAGGGTAAACTGCGTATGGGAAGAAGCTGAAAATCGGTGGGTGAATAGGTTAACTATTGAACCTCAAACCTTTTGTGGTTTGAAAGAAATCGAGCTAAAAACCAGTAAGATACAACGAAAAAACCAACAGTGTGTAACAATTACGCAATCGAGATTAGCTAATAAAAAAAACGACTGCTTGCCACGCCTACCAGGTAAACCGCTTGAGGTAATGCTTTGAAAATCGCTGTACAGATGGAGTTATCATCTTAGGAAGGCTCTTCAATGGTGTAGAAGAATCAGACTTAAAGCCACGGAGTTATAACACGAAATCCAACTTGGTGTAGCAAGTGCGAGATCGAGATACTCTAATAGAGCAGTCATCCTAATAGAGCAGTCATCTTAATAGAGCAGTCACCCGAAGAGAATTCAAGAGATCAGTTAGAAACAAGTAACCTGTATAGAGATCAGCTACAAACAAGTCACCCTATAGAGAGATCAGCCACAAACAAATCGCCCAGTAGAGAGATCAGCTAGAAGAAGTTACCTTGTAGAGAGTTCAGCTACAAAGAAACCATCATGTAGAGAGTTCAGCTGCAAACAAATCACCTGTAGAGAGTTCAGCTACAAACAGATCTCCCTGTAGAGAAATCAGCTAGGAGAAGTTTCCCTGTAGAGAAATCAGCTAGGAGAAGTTTCCTTGTAGAGAGTTCAGTTACAAAGAAAACACCATGTAGAGAATTCATTTACAAACTAGTGACCCTGTAGAGACATCAGCTAGAAGAAGTTACCTTGTAAAGAGTTCAGTTGCAAAGAAACCATTCTGTAAAGAGCTCAGCTGCAAACAAATCACCTGTACAGAATTCAGCTACAAACAAATCACCCTATAGAAAGATCAGCTAGAAGAAGTTACCTTGTTGATAGTTCAGCTACAAACAAATCACCCTGTAGAGAGATCAGCTAGAAGAAGTTACCTTGTAGAGAGTTCAGCTACAAAGAAACCATCATGTAGAGAGTTCAGCTGCAAACAAATCACCTGTAGAGAGTTCAGCTACAAACAGATCTCCCTGTAGAGAAATCAGCTAGGAGAAGTTTCCCTGTAGAGAAATCAGCTAGGAGAAGTTTCCTTGTAGAGAGTTCAGTTACAAAGAAAACACCATGTAGAGAATTCATTTACAAACTAGTGACCCTGTAGAGACATCAGCTAGAAGAAGTTACCTTGTAAAGAGTTCAGTTGCAAAGAAACCATTCTGTAAAGAGCTCAGCTGCAAACAAATCACCTGTACAGAATTCAGCTACAAACAAATCACCCTATAGAAAGATCAGCTAGAAGAAGTTACCTTGTTGATAGTTCAGCTACAAACAAATCACCCTGTAGAGAGATCAGCTAGAAGAAGTTACCTTGTAGAGAGTTCAGCTACAAAGAAACCATCATGTGGAGAGTTCAGCTGCAAACAAATCACCTGTAGAGAGATCAGCTACAAACAAATCTCCCTGTAGAGAGATCAGCTAGGAGAAGTTTTCTTGTAGAGAGTTCAGTTACAAAGAAACCACAGTGTAGAGAATTCGTTTACAAACTAGTGACCTTGTAGAGACATCAGCTAGAAGAAGTTACCTTGTAGAGAGTTCAGCTACAAAGAAACCATTCTGTAAAGAGCTCAGCTGCAAAAAAATCACCTTTACAGAATTCCACTACAAACAAATCACCCTATAGAAAGATCAGCTAGAATAAGTTACCTCGTAGAGAGTTCAGTTACAAAGAAACCACCATGTAGAGAATTCATTTACAAACTAGTGACCCTGTAGAGACATCAGCTAGAAGAAGTTACCTTGTAAAGAGTTCAGCTACATAGAAACCATTCTTTAAAGAGCTCAGCTGCAAACAAATCACCTGTACAGAATTCAGCTACAAACAAATCACCCTGTAGAGAAATCAGCTAGAAGAAGTTACCTTGTTGATAGTTCAGCTACAAATAAATCACCCTGTAGAGAGATCAGCTAGAAGAAGTTACCTTGTAGAGAGTTCAGCTACAAAGAAACCATCATGTGGAGAGTTCAGCTGCAAACAAATCACCTGTAGAGAGTTCAGCTACAAACCAATCTCCCTGTAGAGAGATCAGCTAGAAGAAGGTACCTAGTAGAGAATTCAGTTACAAAGAAACTACCATGTAGAAAGTTCAGCTACAAACTAGTGACCTTGTGGAGACATCAGCTAGAAAAAGCTACCTTGTAGAGAGTTCAGCTACAAAGAAACCATCCTGTAAAGAGCTCAGCTGCAAACAAATCACCTATACAGAATTCAGCTACAAACAAATCACCCTGTAGAAAGATCAGCTAGAAGAAGTTACTTTGTAGGGAAATCAGCTACAAAGAAACCATTCTGTAAAGAGCTCAGCTGCAAACAAATCACCTGTACAGAATTCAGCTACAAACAAATCACCCTGTAGAAAGATCAGCTAGAAGAAGTTACCTTGTAGGGAGTTCAGCTACAAAGAAACCATCATGAAGAGAGTTCAGCTGCAAACAAATCTCCCTGTAGAGAGTTTAGTTAGAAGAAGTTACCTTGTAGAGAGTTCAGCTACAAAGAAACCATTCTGTAAAGAGCTCAGCTGCAAACAAATCACCTGTACAGAATTCAGCTACAAACAAATCACCCTGTAGAGAGATCAGCTAGAAGAAGTTACCTTATAGAGAGTTCAGCTACAAATTTATAGAAACCATCATGTGGAGAGTTCAGCTGCAAACAAATCACCTGTAGAGAGTTCAGCTACAAAGAAACCACCATGTATGGAGTTCAGCTAGAAGAAGTTACCTTGTAGAGAGTTCAGCTACAAAGAAACCATTCTGTAAAGAGCTCAGCTGCAAACAAATCACCTGTATAGAATTCAGCTACAAACAAATTACCCTGTAGAGAGATCAGCTAGAAGAAATTACCTTGTAGAGAGTTCAGCTACAGTAAAAAGAAACCACCATGTAGAGAGTTCAGCTGCAAAAAAATCACCCTGTAGAAAATTCTGCCACAAACAAATTGCCCTGTAGAAACATCAGTTAGAAGAAGTTATCTTGTAGAGAGTTCAGCTACAAAGAAACCACCATGTAGAGAGTTCAGCTAGAAGAAATTACCTTGTAGAGAGTTCAGCTACAAAGAAACCATCATCTAGATAGTTCAGCTGCAAACAAATCACCTGTAGAGAGTTCAGCTACAATCAAATCTCCCTATAGAGAGATCAGTTAGAAGAAGTTACCTTGTAGAGAGTTCAGCTACAAAGAAACCATTCTGTAAAGAGCTCAGCAGCAAAAAATCACCTGTACAGAATCCAGCTACAAATAAATCACCCTGTAGAGAGAACAGCTAGAAGAAGTTACCTTGTTGATAGTTCAGCTACAAAGAAACCATTCTGTAAAGAGCTCAGCAGCAAAAAATCACCTGTACAGAATCCAGCTACAAATAAATCACCCTGTAGAGAGAACAGCTAGAAGAAGTTACCTTGTTGATAGTTCAGCTACAAACAAATCACCCTGTAGAGAGATCAGCTAGAAGAAGTTGCCTTGAAGAGTGTTCAGTTACGCAGAAACCACCATGGACAGTTCTGTAATAAATATATGTATTATATATATAATTACTGATTAAATCAGAAATATTTAAGGTACATCTGCTTCATCTTTTCTTCTTCCTGTGGTAAAGAAAGAAAGATAGGTCTAAAAAGTCCCAATGCAGGCTATAGGCTGGCTTTGGGGTATACAAATACAAAAAGAAGTGAAATCTAATCCAAAACAGCCAAGCTGTAAAAAAAGTGTGCGGCCCTCAAAAAGGCTATGGTGAAAAAAGATGTGAAATCCAAGGTGGCGGCCAAGAAATGGCTGTGATGGTAGGTTAATGGTAAAAATTTTAATAACGACAATTCAGGTGAATTTTGTGCCAATTGACCAAGCGGCACCAAAATTCACCTGAATTGTTGTTATTAAAATTTTTACCATTAACCTACCATCACAGCCATTTCTTGGCTGCCACCTTGGATTTCACATCTTTTTCACCATAGCCTTTTTGAGGGCCGCACACTTTTTTTTACAGCTTGGCTGTTTTGGATTAGATTGTAATTACACCCAATCATGAGTGCCCCATTGTCATTTAAAGTTTGCATGCTTGTTAGATGGGGACATGATATGGAGGAGACATCAAGACCATGTAAGACAACATCAAGAAGCCACTGTCACTGAGCCATTTGGATCATCTGGGGAAGACCCAATAACAGAGACTGTTCCCTCCCTTCTGCCACATTATAACCCAAGATATAATTGTATCAAATCTATAAAAGGTATCAGAATTATTTACTATTTAATTATAATTGCTCCATCAATTAAAGGAGGAGGAGGAGATGTAGCTAATGACTTGTAATAATGCATGCACATTGTTAGTTGTAATTACACCAAATCACATGCACCTTGATGTAATACAACTTAGTTTCAGTTTTGTAAGAATTGCTGTAGTTTCATGCTGTTGTGCCTCGTTCGAAGTGGGGATGTACCTGTGTGTTTTTTGTAACCATTGTGTGATTTGAATTTTTGTAGTGATCATAACACCCTGATCTATAAGTTTCATGTGGAAACTAAACTGCTACATGTACACTGTGGTATTGCACATGAATCAGACTTGGGTAATATTTAACAAGTCAAGCATTTAAAAGACTTGCACACACGTCCTTTCCATCTGGTGTCACACACGCACATTATGAACCTTCTTGAGCTCTGCCAGAAAATTCTTTTGTTCCATTTTGATAGCAGTATGCAATGCCACATGATCAGATTTCCAGTCCTCTGTGTATAGTTATACAAACCAATATCACATACAGTATAGCTTACTGTGTAATATTACAGCAGTTTTTTATAGTCTATAGTTTAACCGTATTTCAATAGATATATGTGACCCGGTCTGCGAAAAGGGCTCTTATAGCCTTTCCAATTGCATATATATGATAACCCATAACTTGACTGGTGAATATGGTACAAGCCTACAATTTGGTCACTCAACAACCCTAACCTGGCAGTAGCTGTGGGTGTAATTACATGGTGATAGCTTTAGTAGATTAGGAGTTATGATTAGCCAAACATGGATAATTGGAAAGGCTATAAGAGCCCTTTTCGCAGACCGGGTCACATATACAGAAGTAGAGATAAGATTCTACTTTATATATTATACTAACACCAGCAGCGTGCTGTATATATAGCTGTACAGTGTACTCATAGAGTGTGTCAATCTTCTCCTTAACATATATACATCTATTAGGCCAGGACTTACAGTTGTATTGTTATATTTAATACTTCTATGCTTAAAATTGTGCTAGAACAATTGACTGATGTCTACTTATACCCTATGTTGTGAAGCCTTTGAATGACTCTTCACCCCATCAATAGCACTTAAAAGTTACACAGTACCTATTGTCAAACTGTAAAATCTTGACTGCATAGTTTTACTAAAAGTGCTGAAGAAAGTATTACAACATGTAGGACAACAAAAGAAGCTACCTATAAGATTATAGTTTCTAATTGTAATTGTAATTGTAAATTTTGGATAGAGGTGTACATCCAAATCATAAACACAATTAAGCAGCTATACCCATTAAAATCATACTTTATATTACTATAGTGTCTGTCCAGCAGATTCTTAAATTGATTAGGGAAGTTGGAGGGAATTCAATCATTAATCACTTTAACTGAAAAGAAGATGACCTTGATAAGTAATTTGTATGTGGCTTGAATAATTTCCTCTTGTTGTTGTGAATATGGAGAATGACAAAAAGCTCTCTGTATTTATGTTATAGAGATTGTTGATAATTTGGTACAAAAGTAGTAAATCTCTGTGTGTTTCTAAAAATAGTTGATCCACTTAACTGTATCACATTTAGTTTGAAGTAAGTATTGGATTACTGTAGGGTACATGAGGATATCAAATGGAGTAGACACAGCTCCCTATGAATTCTTTTAATATCCATGTATTTCCAAATTAAGTCTTTACATGTCATTGAGTGTCATTGTATTGATACTCTACCTAATTAGTGTGGAGGATATATGTTGACTGGTCAGATTAGCTGATCACAAACAATCTTTGGTGGCTGCCTTTAATTTCACAACAAGAATATTAAGTGGTGGCTTGCTATTTACTATCCCATTATGGACCACCAGAAATCTTATAGCTTTAGTGTGTATAACAAGGTATTAGGATCTTGACATTGTGGAAACACTGTTGAATGCTGTCTCCAGGCAACTCACAGTTTAAGCATGTCTCTATTCTATGGAGCTGCACAGTCCAGGAACAAATATTTATATGCCTACATGTCTGTGATTAGCTATATAGTAATTTGCAAACTATATATATAATATATTTATATATGTTGTATATCCACCTAATGTCAACATAGTCAATTGTACACCACCTAGTGTTTGTGTGCATAGTTAGAGGAACATTTAGTGGGGAAGATAAAAAATCCTTTAAAACTATTACGTCCATGCATATGCTATCTAAGTACGTGACACTACAAGTGTATTGTATGTATTTTGAGCATATACAGTAGACAATGGAAAGAAGGACTAAATTCTCCTAAAAATTAATAAATGGTGATCAAAATTATACTTGTGGGAGAAGGATAAAATAAAGCTATTAAAACTTTGAAATGCTGTAGTAGATCAGCAGGTATTAAGTTTCACCTGAAGACACATAGTATAGCGGCACAACCCAAAAATTGTGCACTTTTTCATAAAGCCATGAAACTTTCCACATAAATAGTAGTCCTCAATACATGTATTTTTTGATATAGTGCCATCACTGATTTGACCTTTGGTGGCCTTTACTGCCATTTTTGTACAGAAAACTGATCATTTTTGTCTGTAACCCCCTGAAGCAGTAATTAACTTGTTAAAACATGGTACCAAACAAAAGTTCTTGCAGATAGAAATAACTTGGTTTTTATTTGAAGTCAATAGGTGATTTCATTCTTAAGTTATGAGTATTTTTATTAGCTGCAAAATTTGATAAATTTATGCACAATTATCTGCCCACAGGTAATTCACACCTCAAGGGCAGGTAAATTTATCAAATTTTGCAGCTAGTAAAAATGATCATAACTTTGTAATGAAATCACTTATTGACTTCAAATAAAAACCAAGTTGTTTCTATCAGCAAGATCTTTTGTTTGGTACCATGTTTTAACAAGTTAATTACTGCCTCAAGGAGTTAAAGACAAAAATGATCAATTTTCTGTACAGAAATGACTGTAAAGGTCACCAAAGGTCAACTCAGCGATGGCACTATATCTAAAATTACATGTCTTGAGGAGTACTATTTATGTAAAAAGTTTCATGGTTTTATGAAAAAGTGCACAATATTGCCAATTTTGGGGGCTACGCCGCCATACTAACAGTAGTATTGAATTACTGGGGAATGTGGGGAAATTAGGTATGTAGTTAAGGAGGAACAACTCCCTCTGTATTATTGCAATATCCTATATACATATACATGTACATATCCAAATTAAGTGCTTTTTAGTTTCATTGTAGTTGTACTCTCTGAAAAGTGTGGAGGGTACATGTTGACTAGTCATACAAGTTGATCAAAACAATCTTTGTGATGGTTGTTTCATCCTCCTTGAGTCATTTTTAATTTCACATTAACAAAACAAGATTACAGTGTGTTTTGTGTTGTTTACATCAGCACTATTGATCCTGGTAGGATATGATTGGGTTGTGTTAACTTTCAGTGAATAACTTGTGGGTTCTGTGATCACTATAATATGTTATTGTGTCATTTAATGTAATAGTGAAACAAATTTTCTAGTAATCACTGTAATCACTAAAACTTGGTTCTAGCTGAATGTGACTAATAATGTCCACACTAAACCATTCCTTACCATACAGTAGTCCCAGTTCCCATGTTTTGCTAATAGTCTACATTTTCTGAATGGATATAATAGCTTTTTAGATTACAATCAAAATATGGTTGTCCATGAATAATATTTTATTTATTTATTTTTTTGCAGCTTTATAAAATATTGCATATCAACTCAGTTACTGACTGTTCTATTAGAGTATGTCAATCTAATCCCTAACATATTACAGGACTTACAATACAATACAGTTATTCTATTATACTTTCATTATGTTTGATGGTTCAGGCACCTACTATGCTCAAAAGTGTGTCAGCGCAATTGACTTATGTCTTCCAATGACTTACACATATCCTGTGTTATGAAGCTTTATCTTAAATGACTTTTCACCCAATTAGTAGCACTTTCAAGTTACACGGTATCTATTGTCCAACTTTAAATATTTTGCTATTTAATTTTACTAAAAAGTGCTGAGGAAACTATAGCAACGTATACAGCTACAAAAGAAGCTATCCAGATTAGTATCTAAAAACAATCAACCCAACTTATTAAATGTATCATATGATATCAGACTTCACTATAATAGTACTATAATATAACAGGCTATCAAATGGAGGAGGTTAGTATGTATATAGTTAAGGAGGAACAACTCCTTGTGAATTCTTTATGCACTTCCATGATCATTGCATGTACATGCCCTCTGATTAGCATTGAAGGTACTACATGTTGACTAGTTATCAAATCAAACATTGTGATTGTTGTAGCTATATCAGCCTATATACCCTGGACACACTATTACCATTCTTATAATCATGGATTACATGTGTGTGTGTGCATATGCGTGCATGTGTGTACGTGCGTGCATGTCTGTGTGTGTGTGTCTTGTGTGTGTGTGTGTGTGAATGTTGAAAACTGACATGTAACTTTAGTTCACAAATTCATATGATATGATAGTTTGATGTTAATAACACAAAACCTATAACATTAACATAGCTCACCATTACTGTATATACAACCACAGGACGATGCTTTGGATGCATATAATACTTGGGAATATTAGTAAGACTTACAATTAAACTGCTGATACTATTAATAGAACAGATAACTTAATAGAATACCTAATAGATATTCATTAGAGCTCTAGTGTGTGAACCATGATTCTTTCTTCTAGATATCTCAACATTGTTATCTCAGCATTGTATCAAACATTATGACATACGTATGTGCTAATAAATTCTATTTCTTTACATACATTGATTTTGTGATCCTTATATTTGTGACCGGGCCTGCGAAAATAGGGCATGATTGCAAATAAAATTAGCCTAGTTTTTCAAACTTTTATGAATTATAACTATCTATGCCATTGTGCTATAGCCACATAATTTCAGCACTTATTACACTTTTCATTACCTTTCTAATAAAGTTACAGAGTGCAGATACTCTATTCTAGTCTGAGATATGTTCTGTTATGTGATGGGGTGTAGTTTGTCCCCACATGCCCTATTTTCGTAGGGCCAGTCACATTTAGTGTTTTCATAAAAACAATTACATGGTTGTGGCTATATATAAATAGAATAATGAAAACTTTCATTATAGCTGAAAACTTGATGGTAAGGTTGAAATGCTTCTATTTACAACCACAATAGTGATTCTGGTGAATCCTTATAAATGACACTCCAGATTTTCAATCAGTCTTAGCTACCTACAGTACATCTAAAATATCCTCTTTGGAGTATATTATACTTTAAGAATAAGGACAAAAATTGTGACCCTAAATTTTGGATATGCTGCTGGTGTTAGTATATACCCCATATATGGACTAAGTACAGTAGAATCTTATCTCTGCCATTGCATGCATATTTATATATATAGATACCTACAGTTAAGCTATGAAGTGTTATGCAAATCTCTAACAAGTCTAATAAAAATTATAAAATTATGTGGTTTTCATAAGTACGTATGTGAGTTGTATACACAACCTTCATAGAACAATGTCATACCACATGTAATCACCACATTCAACTGTCAACTAAGTAACACAACACAGGATGAAATCATTGTATATTACAATGAATAATGTACATGCAGTACTATATAGTACTATACATAATTTATATTATATGCGCTTGTAAGTTGTACGCATGTTGTGAAGTAACTGCATGAACCTTGTGCATGTATGCATATACTTTGTATGCATGCAGCTGCATGAGTTATCACATGTGGAGTTTATTTGAATGTAGAGGCCGGGAGGTATTTGCATAAAAGTTTTGAGATGGAAGATTTGTTCATTCTCCTGTCTACAGCTCTAGCACTCATGGTTTTTACATGTTTATTTACATTTATATATATTTAATAGTGTAAATCATATATATATGTACCTCACAACAGTACAATTAAAGCATTTATAGTAGTTTGACACTTTGTAATAAAAAACATTAGAAGTTAAAATTATTGTTGTATAAGTATAATTTTACATACACATGTACCTCTGACATATGTACTTATTGACTAAAACACAAGTGACCAGCACCAGTTTGTTTTCATGTTACATACTTCCTGCTAAAACTACAAAAATAAAATTATGGCTAGACAAACAGAACTACAGTATACAACTAACATAAAATAAAAATAATCCATTGCTACTCTTACAGTAATTCACTGAACTGTATTAGATAGGAGAGGTCATACACAACCACATGAGGTAGCTCTAGCTGGAACATTTTTGTAGATGGTCTCATGAGTCAGCTCATTGTAGAACACCATTTGGATCAGTTCAAAATTAGTTGGTACACAACACCTTTTTGGTGCCCCTTCATGGCCTCTGGTCTGGTAGTAGTGGAGGGAAAGAATACTTGCATAATCAGTTAATGATTCTACTGGTAGTCTTGGACAGTGACCCCCACACACTCCAACATCAAAAAACTTGGGGACCACCAGATGGATATTTCCTGCACTTATGGCAGTGTTGCTAACCTCCATCTTTTGAAGATGACATGACACATGTGATGTCTGAATAGAACTAGTACTGTTACTCTCACGTCTTACTTTCTTGTGCTTTATATCTGATATCCCTTTGTCTTTAAATAGTTCACTCAAGAATTTGTTAGTGTTAGCACGAGTGAACACAACTAACAAAGGCTTAGTGTTCAGTATATCTTCTTGTTCTTCAGAAGAGTAAACACCTTCACATGATAGTTGTTGTTCTCCTTTAGTCAGTGTAACTTTCAAGCCATAGTTAGCCCATCCTTGTTTCCAGTTCTCAACTATTGGAGTGACATCAAATGTTTTCCATCCTAGACTAGAGTCAGTGTGCTTGAAGGTGAGCTTTAGAGGTGAGTCAATGTTGTTGTCATTGAGCAGGTAATAAATATTGACCTCATAGTAGTCTCCTGGCATTGAGATCATCTGTAGTAGACGTAGTTCAGCATGAATTATTTCCTCTCCATCAATACTGGCCTTGTCAATGCCAAATTTATAATATCCACAACCAGTACCTATACAATAACATAAATAATCATTAAGGCAATCCAATGGACGATAATATTACTAAACTACTATTTCATATTTGAATATTTCAGCACGTCAGTAAGTTTTATCCTTAAGTACAGTACACATACCCATTGCTTGATTCTCAAAGGATCGTATTGTGTTTGCTTTGGTCATCTTTTGGTTTTTCAGTGTATGGGCTAGTTCACTGGGAAAGTTAAAGTTGGCAAAGAGATCCTTCAAGTAGCTAGGTAGAGTTGCATTGGTTAGTTCACGAGCAAATTCATTTATTTCGAGATTGTCGTCAATGTTCTCTGAGTCTGAATTGGCTTCCCTTCTAGTCACCTTCACTGGTTGCTGTTCCTCTACCAAATGTCTGATGGGAACCGAGTGAGCTGTAAAATGACTGATAGTTAGTAGTAGGCACACTGAGAACTTCATCATTTTGTTATCTCCTTACTTGCTTCAAATTCTGCTAAAGTGATGGGTAGTCTACAAATCAGCTAGTTTTATACCTCTCTACTGTAACATAACCTACCACACCATCTCATCATCTCATCTTCACTACTGTGGGAAGATCATTACTCCCCTTGCTTAATATGGTCTATTACAGTGTGGGTATACCTGCAGCAACTGAAACATGGCAAAATTGCTTGCATTTTATTCACTGGCATTTGGCCTTTGGTTATAAACAGCTATATTGTACCGAAAGTTGAACTATGTAGTCATACACACAATCAAAGATTCTATGTACTGTCCTGAAAGTAGTATACAACTGTATCAAATTATCTAAGCAAGCATGAGCATCACTGACTTGTACATATTTTATATAGAACCTTTTAATGGCTCCTTACACTTCTAGTAGTACTAAACTGAAAATTGTATGTACCCTACCTGTAGCTATTTAATTTTATGAAAGTGCTAGTGATACTATAGCAACATGCAGGACAACAAAAGAAGTTATCTAATTAAACTTAAAATAATATGACTGATTCACTTTATTAGAAATGTATCATATTTTAGTTTGAAGGTATCAAACTTCACCACTGTGTTACTGGATTACTGGAGGGTACATAAGGATATCAGGTGGAGGAGGTTAGTGCACAGACACAACTCCCTATGAATTCTTTTAATATCCTTATGTCTTCCAAATTTAGTCTTTACATGTCATTGAGTGTCATTGTATTGATACTCTCCCTGATTAGTGTGGTTGACTGGTCAGATTAGCTGATCAAAACAATCATTGTGATGTCAATGGTGGCTGTCCATCCTCCTTGATCAGTATATAGGTCAGTTTTAATTTCACGTTAACACAACAAGAATATTAAGTGTTAGTTTGTTAGCTACTATCCACTACCAGGACCACAAGAAGGCTGATAGTCTGAGTGTGTATAACAAGGTATTAGAAACTCAACATTGTGGAAACACTGTTGAATGTAGTCTGATCTGGTGGTGACTTGATCTCCAGGCAACTCACAGTCTAGGCAAGTGTCTATTCTATGAAGCTATGCAGCCCATAGCTAATTATACACCACCTAGTGTTTGTGTGCGTAGTTGGAGGAGGATTTAGCAGGGATGATAAAGCACCACTTTAAAACTATTAATATCATGATTATTATGATGCTACAGGTGTACTTGTATTTTGAGCATATACAGTTGGCAATAGAAAGAACAAGCTAGGTGAAGGACTAAAAAGTAATAAGTGTGGGTGATTAAAATTATGCTCGTGGGAGAAATGCTATTAAAAATTGAAATGCTTTTAAATTAGTAGGATACATACGTATCATAATTTAGTTTAACATGCACAGATATCAAGCTTCACCTGTAAACACATGTATACAGTAGTATTGGATTACTGGGGATATAAGATTAGGTATGTAGTTAAGGAGGAACAACTCCTTCTGTATTATTGTAATATCCTATATACATATACTTTTCCAAATTTGGTGTGTTTTTTTAGTTTCATTGTAGTTGTACCCTCTGATTAGTGTGGAGGGCACATGTTGACTAGTCATACAAGTTGATCAATACAATCTTTGTGATGTCAATGGTGGTTGTTTCATCCTCCTTGATGAGTGTATAGGCCAGTTCTAATTTTACTTAACAAAACAAGATTATGCAGTGTATTATGTGTTGTTTATGCGGACTCGGTTGATCCTTGTAGGATATGGTTGGGTTGTGGCAAATGACAAGTGGGTCCTGTGATCACTACATACATGTCACTGTGTCATAAAATGTTTTCTAGTCACTGAACTTGGTTCGAGCTGAACACGACTAGTATCATCTTTGTGTAATAAAACAGCATGCACAACCAGTCATTGTTCTGAGGTGTCAGAAGAAGGGAAACTAAGAGTCAGTTCTGTCAATTAGAAACAAAGGGATAAAATATTTTACATATATATAAATCTCTTCCAATGCTAAGCAAGCCTTAAACAAGCTTCACTTCACCATCTTAAACAGCATTGTAATAAGTAGCTCTATGAATCACTAGAATAGTTATGAGTTAAACACATAGCTACAGTTGTGTACTTGTGATAAAGTTTTCCAATTAGCATGTTAAAACCAACTTGTAAATTACCGTTAAACCAACATATGAATACATGCAAAAAACTGCAACATTTCTGATAAGAACTATTGTAGCTAGCAGGGACACCAAAGAGGTGTTGTGTACCAACTACGTAATTCTGAACCAATCTAAATGGTGTTCTACAATAAGTTGGTTCATGAAACCATCTACAAAAATGTTCCTGCTTCAGCTACCTCATGTAGTTGCATATGATCTGAATGTGATAACATCAAATGTTTTCCATCCTGGACTAGAGTCAGTGTATTTAAAGGTGAGCTTTAGAGGTGATTCAACGTTGCTGACATTGAGCAGGTAATAAATATTGACCTCATAGTAGTCTCCTGGCAATGAGATCTTCAGTGGTAGACTTTGTTCAGCATGGATTATTTCCTCTCCCTCAATACTGACCTTGTCAATGTTAAATTTATTATGTCCACAAGCAGCAGCTGTGGAAACATATATGCATGAGGACTATGCTATAACTAGCTTGAAGAATTCGTTCGTAATGTAAATATTCTAACTGTGTACTTTCACAGAAAAGCCATGCACACATTTTAAAGTATATGTAGGCTTTGTACATGACTCCACAAACCCAATAATTGAATTGTATTGTGTTTGCCTCATTCATTTTTGATATTTCAGTGTATTGGGTGATACACTAAGAAAGCTACACTTGACATACAGATCCTTCAGGTAGCTGAGTAGAAGTGCATTGAGCTAAGTTCATTGGCAAATTCATTCTCTTTAAGACCGCCAATGTTTTGTGGGTTGTGATTAGCTTCCCATCTAGTCACACCTTCACTGGTTGCTGCTCCTCTACCATATGTCTGGTGGGAACTAAGTGAACTGTAAAATTACTGATAGGAAGTAGAACTAGTATGTACACTGAGTGCTTCATATGTCTGGTGGGAACTAAGTGAACTGTAAAATTACAGATAGGAAGTAGAACTAGTATGTACACTGAGTGTTTCATATGTCTGGTGGGAACTACGTGAACTGTAAAATTACTGATAGGAAGTAGAACTAGTATGTACACTGAGTGCTTCAACACTTTTTTTGTAATATCAAATGAATAAATTGATAATTATACGTGTAGCAGTTGTCAACATTTGATGCTTCTGATAATGTGATCTCAAGTAATTCTGGATACACCCATAGTCACTCTTACTTGATATCTTCTGTTGCCTTGGATTTTAGCAGAAACTAAAAGTGTACAAAAATTACTGGTATTTTAACTCATCAAGTAAATCACAGCCTGTGTTAAACTCAGGATTGTATTATAGCCATCAATTGGCACATAGCTAAGGTAAGGCTTTATATAGCGGCTGAATGTATTTACTAAGTGTCAGTAGTTATGTGCCAAACTGACGCATTAACTTTGAATGATTCTTTACCAGACAATTTTGTTAGGAAATTATTTTTACTCAGTTAATGTCTGTGATATACTTTTGGTGAAGCATGAAGGCACAAATTAAAAAGGCTACAAACATTTTAGTTATACATGTTTCTGGCTCCCTGTATTCACAGGTATTCTCACAGGTCTCTAGTGGGATAGTATTCATTGAATGAGTGTTTGAGAGACAAGTTTTTCTGAGACAATTAAAATGCATTGAGCTAAATGTTTGTACAACTTTATTTCAGCACAAATATAGAGTTACTCATGATTAATTCACATACCAGGTATGTATCAGATATCAAGCTTTGTCTCCAAATGGCAGGAAGTATTCATACTGGGTTACTGGGAGCATTAATTGGTAGGAGGGGGTAACCAACTAAGGAGAACTCCTCTGTGCTACTCAAATCCTATACATTGCCATGCACACTTCTACTATATATAGTAACATTGTAGGGACACCCTCTGCTACGTATGGAGGGTATCATAAATGTTGACCATTCAGATGTCAAAGGTAGCTAAATCCTTGTCACTAGTGTTATTCATGTCAACTAGAATTAGCAGTGGCCCATATATATACTCTTCAATGTCGGGACTTACTTTAAGTGCACCGTTGTAAAACAAATATGCAACAAAAAGATAGAGTTAAAATGATACTGTGTTTGTGTATGCCGGTACATAGCTAGCTAATACCTATAAGTATGTTAAAAGTTAGTGACACATATGGTACATAATTTTAAACACATTATAATAATTAATTGTCTTAATACTTTTAGGGGTAACTTGTAGGGGTGTCCTCTTGTATTTGTATCATTTATACAGAAAATTTAATAGCAAATCTGACCAAATTGGTAATTTATTTGCTTTTAACATAATTATCATTCTAATACACCAAAATGCCTGACATGACTAAACATGTAACTGTTTTAATTTGTATGTGTCATATACTTATATATCATGACAACATTATGATAACCGACCCATCCATTATTGACTATAGTGATAAGTATGTAGCTAAATGAAAGGTTATTACTATATGAATATGTGTACTTCATTATAACTTATATTATAGTGACATTTTTTTCAGCACAGGAAATTTCATTGTACATGTAGATATGTGGTTGTAATGCAGGCAAGGGGAGATTAAATTGCCTGATGCTACGTAGGTATACCAAAAATCTGATCAAATCACACAATACAGCAAGCCGTGATTGCCAAGCATTGCAACTAAATAGCATTTGCATAAACTTTTCATCTACGAGCACATCAAAGAGACCATAAAAGAGAGAAGCACTAATAAATGATAGACACAGTGAGTTTACCATGTGTATGCAAGTAATGTTGTAGCTATGTAAATATCTTTTTGTTGTTATCTTAGTGATAGCATTAATACTGTTACAGTATATAATAGTTAAGTTCCTATTGTTAAATATAATATACAGTGCTTCATATACTTCTGATTATTTTTAGTCAAAAATGAAAGCCTTTGTAGTACGTACTTGCATACATACATACATACGTACATACATACATATTACCTTAATTATTTCATCATATCTTTTCACTTAGCTCCTTGGTATACTTGTGCTCACTAGTTTCACAGTAAAGATATTGATTTGTAGCATAGTCCATCATGTTGTAATCACCACAAGTGTTCAAGTGTGGAAAATGTGGAAACACATGATCAACCATCAGTATCATATCAGGAAACATTAGAGAAAAATGAATGATACAACCAACCATTAAGGCATCTGATGACACAAAGTTCTACCAATGTTAATATTGTAGTAAAGCATCTACAACACCTGAATGGTGTTACATTTTTGTGTCTATACAATGGTACATGTACGTAGGTATGTATACTTCACTACCCTGAGGTTTCTTCATAAAATGCTTTTATATAGTTAAGAGCAATGGTACATTTCAGCTGATTGATAAAGTTATACACACATCATGAAGCAATTGTTAAAACACAGTGCACGTACATATATAATACTTATCTACATAATAATGTGATAAGATGAAATGTGTAGTGTCAGTCGCATCATACAATTATTCATGGTCGTGGGGCAACTGAGTTGACTTTGTTCAATCTCTTTATATACTGCTCATGAATTTGTTTGAAGCCCATAAACAAGTGGTTGGAAAAGCTTTTTGCAAATCCAATGTTTGGAACCATGGCATACTCTGTAAACTCCAGATGCACTTATGAGTCAACCAGAAATCTTCCCAGAAGGAGAAATGGTGTAAACAGCAGAGAGATGAATGTACTACCCAAGATGACCACAAATAGTTTCATGATTGGCTTCCTACTTCACTTGATGGCGTGTAGCTTCTTCCTCAAGACAGATACATTTGTAGACTGGCTGTTGACTCCTGCTAATCTGGTTTCCCTTTCAATTTGCCTGTGAACCTGAAAAACTTTATTTATAGATAACCGAACATTGAGGACTATGGTAAGAATAGATGCCACTACCATTGGAATTATGAAAATGACCACTACTTCAACAAAGGCATTTCCCTCAAACAAGCAGGCACCATATTGTGGTACATCAGTGACACCATCCACATCAAAGATGATCGTGTAAACAGTAGACATGATAGCTAACAGCCATGCACCACTGATAAAAAGCAACTACAACATGATGTGTCATCATTCTTTTGTGCTTGAAAGGAAATCTTATTGCTACCACCTTACCAGCTGCTATTATTACAAATGACAATTTTGACATAAAAAAGGAGCAGTCATAACTTCAATACAAAGCATCCAATGAAAGACTCCACACCAAGTGCAAAGCTGATTATCATTGTACTGGAAATCAAACAGTCTGATAGTGAAGTTATCATACCAGATACCAGCAGGTTAGCAATAAATATATTGTGAGGCTTGTGTAAACTTCTTGTGGTTTTGATAGTGTAGACCATCCAGCCAGACAGTAGTAAGATGACAGTTGTAGCAATCATTTTGAATACCAAGGATAGGTAAGGAACATATCCTGGAAGAACAGAGCCTATCTTCCTGACCCTATTCCACTCATGTCTCTCTTCTGCTGACTGTTATACACTTTCACACTATACGTATACATACCAACACAACTCACACCAAACTGACACAGTACCAACAAGTACTGTTATTTTATTTAAAATAGAGAAGCCCTTATAATTATAACACGTAGAATGTGGTAGTTAACACAACTCAACTGTCAGATCTACATACCATAGAATCACTAGCATATGTATTCACATGCATTTGGAGGTCTTTATCTTCCTGAATGTATATATGTATTATATGAACACCCTGATCATGATTTTTTTTGCATAAACTAGCCATGCAATGATAAAGTGGGTACATGGGTGTTAGTGGTTCAAAGGAACCTGACCTTTTTATAAGTTTTACAGATGTGTATATGCACTTACTAGCAATTGCTCTATACAAGCTACGCAGTGTAGTTTACACCCAATATCAATGTAGTCTGTATGTATTATTGATTATTGCTATTATCACCTCACTGTCAGTGCAAGAAAGAAGGCAAATGCAAAGGCACAGAGTTTGTAACTTTGCAGTTTGCACCAAAATTTCAGCATAATTATGTACTGAGCACAAACACTCTTAAGAGTGAGTCAAAGGAGCCCCCTAAAATTTTTTTGTGTCATGCTATTTGTGCTGTATTAGTTAGGAGAATATATGTTTGCAGGCTTGCACCATATACCCTGACATTGGGCTACAACATAATCTGTCTATATTCTGAGCAATATGAGGTGTTGTGTATGCTAGGTGAGGTCATACAGTTCTTTATGTCTGTTTATAGCCTTTTCTACAACAATTGTCCTTGACCTCCTCACTGCACATGATGTTCATTTCTGTATTGTCATGGTAACAGTTAGAACTCTATGGCCAAGCTTTCTACATGGAATTAATTTAATAGTGTACATATAGAAGTAAAATGACTTGTAAATGAGGCAATGATTTGAAATTTTGCTGTGTACATCATATCTGTTGATGAGTACATTCTACAGGACTGTAACTCCAAGACTTGACAATAATGTGTAAATGCTCTAGTCTACTTAACTAAAAGAAAAACTGAAAGCTAAAAAAATCCTATGGCATATCTGTGACACTGCAAGGAACTATTTGATTGTTTTAAGTACCTAGGGCCTTTTCTGTGGACAGTGTGGAGTATGGATAATGCAGCAGGCCAAACAGCGGGTAGGGAATGGTAATCTAGGGTTACATTCTCATTGGTCGTACCTTGCTATAGCTCAAATACATGACATTCTGCATAACAGAACTCCATCACATCTAATTCACATTTTAAATTCTCTAACAAATGTGCTAGATCACCTTCATTGTCACTTGCCACATCATCAATGCATATCGCTATTCATTTTTTAAATAGATTCTCCATTCTTTTGGAACTCAGTACCTGCAGAAGTTTTGCAAATAACCAATTCAAGCCCTTTCTGGTTAGTGCTTTGTCAACGTCATTGTGTTTTTAACTAACTGATATCTTTATTAATTTTTTGTCTTGTTCTTGTATAAGTATTTTTGTGTGTCATGTTCTGTTGTAAGTTTATTTATGGTTGTTTTTGTACTTAATTGTATCTGTATGTAGGGGAACATGTTTGCAGGCTTTGCCTTTTGTGCGACCCTTGTCTTTTGACAGAAATCAATAATCTAATCTAAGGGAGTTTGGCAGTGAAAGTGACACAGTTTAGTGTTTGAAGCATACACACAGACATGGATGCCATTCTTCAGCATGTGCCCAGTACTGAAAGACACTAAGATTGCTTTAGATTGCTTTCACTGTGATGTTACAGAGAAATGAAATTGTTACAGTTTAAGAAATTTAAAACACAACTGTTAAAGTGTTTGACTGCTGTGAAAGAGTTTTTGCAAAACATTGATAAATAAAAGTGGTGGGGTAGGCTATTGCTCCTCTTCCTCTCTAGAATTCAAACACAGCTACATTATGCAGTGCCTACAGAATGTCATACTAGAATTAATATAATCATCTTTACATTTACTGTAATTAACAATCTTTGCATAAAAATCATTGTAATATTCACTGTACACTTTAAAATGCCATCAAAATATTAAGTGCTGCATAACAATAATATTCACTGATTATACATACAATATAAAAAAGGCTAAAAAATTAAGGAAAATACATAGGATAGAATACAATAATGCAAACAGTATAAGAAGCAATAAAAATTCATTGTCACATTTATAGTGATTCACTGATATATTAGATATAGGAGAGATCATACACAACCACATGAAGTAGCTCTAGCTGGAACATTTTTGTAGATGGTCTCATGAGTCAACTCATTGTAGAATACCATTTGGATCAGCTCAAAATTAGTTGGTACACAACACCTTTTTGGTGCCCCTGCATGGCCTCTGGTCTGGTAGTAGTGGAGGGAAAGAATACTTGCATAATCAGTTAATGATTCTACTGGTAGTCTTGGACAGTGACCCCCACACACTCCAACATCAAACAATTTAGGAAGCACCAGATGGACATTGCCTGCACTTATGGCAGTGTTGCTAACCTCCAACTTTTGAAGATGACATGCCACATGTGATGTCTCAATAGAACTAGTGGTTTGACGTTTTTCTTTTTTGTGCTTTATATCTGATAACTTTTTGTGTTTCATTACTTCGCTCAAGAATTTGTTAGTGTTATCACGAGTGAACACAACTAACAAAGGTTCAGTGTTCAGCATATCTTCTTGTTCCCCAGAAGAGTAAACACCTTCACATGATAGTTGTTGTTCTCCTTTAGTCAGTGTAACTTTCAAGCCATAGTTAACCCATCCTTGTTTCCAGCTCTCAACTATTGGAGTGACATCAAATGTTTTCCATCCTGGACTAGAATCAGTGTGTTTGAAAGTGAGCTTTAGAGGTGAGTCAATGTTGTTGTCATTGAGCAGGTAATAAATATTGACTTCATAGTAGTCTCCTGGTATTGAGATCATCTGTAGTAGACGTAGTTCAGCATGAATTATTTCCTCTTCATCAATGCTGGCTTTGTCAATGTTAAATTTATAATGTCCACAGCTAACATCTGTAGAACAACATACTTATATTAAGTAATATTCCAAATATATATAATATGATCGGCTCTTCATACATTTATAATAAGCTTGAGCTTTAAATACAGTCAACTTACCAGTTGCTTGATTTTCAAAGGATCTTATTGTGTTTGCTGCATTCATCTTTTCATCTTTCAATGTATTGGCTGATCCACCAGGAAAGCTAAACTTGACATACAGATCCTTCAAGTAGCTGGGTAGAGATGCATTAGCTAGTTCATGAGCAAATTCATTCTCTTTAAGACTGTCGTCGATGTTCTCTGTGTCTGTATTTACATTTTGTCTGGTCACCTTCACTGGTTGCTGCTCCTCTACCATATGTCTGATGGGAACTGAGTGAACTGTAAAATGACTGATAGTGAGTAGTAGTACAATAAGGTACACTGAGAACTTCATCATCTTTTTAGCTGCTTATTTCCCTCTTTCTGCTTTGTAAAACTTAATGATGAAGTGCCAAACATCAAGCTCTTTTTATACCATTTTCCTGAAATATGACCTGTCATCCCAATGTAACCTTATACCATGTACTTAGCTAGTGTGGGAAGAATCTTACTCCCTTTTGCTGTATAGTATCCTGAAGTGTCCAGAAATCATTGATACATACATGCTACAACATAATTTTAGTGAGTTTAATTAGCTAAGGAAGGATGTTTGTCCAGATTTTTCTAGAACTGTGCAGATAAGCACACATACTGGATAACATATATTATGTTAGAACTGCATTGGATGTCCTAGAATAGTAGCCATTCAGTATTATTTTTTTGTTTGCAATATCTGGCTTGTCTCTATGGGTAGTTTAATGCATGCATAGATAAAAGCACTTCTATATATGTACATAAATTATATACCTCTATAAAGAGCTTGGATGTATAAAACCACATGCACATAATATGTACATAACTCTGAGTTTATACATGTATGTAGATATATAGCATTGCTTACTTAATAGGCCATGATAACATGCACAATAGTTATGCTTATTGTCTTATTGTGTAAGTATACATCAAACTCAGTAGTTTGAGTGTTATTCTATATGACACAAAGATGTACGTATGCATCGAGATGTTAAAGATAATCATACATTGTGTCTACAAGTGGCTGATAGCATTCTTGAACATGTACAAAATTCATGTGCATATTGAATTACAAGGTTTATACATTAACTTATGATTAATTCACTAGTAACATGTCTTCTTCAAAGGCTGTATGGTAGATAATGTTGCATGCATGTAGGAAGCAGTTGAGTTTGCCCATAACCTACAAGGTTTGAAACATTAGATTGAGGAGTAGTCAGGTAAGTGGGTTACAATGGGGGCTACTAACAGCCCACATACCATTCCAAATTGGGTACATAAGTCTCATTGTAATCACACCCTCTGCTCAGTGCGGAGGGTGAGAAGTGATCATCTTGAAAATATACTACGTGACGTCAATGATGGAAGTGCTATCCTTTCTAGTGAGGATACATAAACATTAATTAACTGGAAGTTTGCAAAAAAATGTCAACTCGTGACAACTATATCCATTTGTGGTTGCATAGTAGAAATTTCCATTGGGTTTGTAGGTATGTATGTGGCACACTGTAACTCCCACATGCAATCGCAAGTACACTGTGCTTTAAATTATGGAGAGATCATTCAGATGTACTGCATGAGGAAACAATAATAATTATAGTAGGAGAACTCGACATTGCGTGGTTCTAAACTACTGTACAGTCTGTATTTCAAATTCAAAGATGAAAATTAGAGCTTGTAATACACATACGTAACTTCAAACAATGTACTTAGCATGCACATTGGTTGCATGATTAGCAAGCTATTTGAGTATGCAAGTTTTGTGTCACAGCAACTGACTTGATTTTTACATTTCTTCGGCAGCCTCTAAAGTAGTTTTCTTCAGGTTTGTATTGAAGTTCCACACTTAGTTTGCCAACCAATGATGTAGCCAACATACATGTATCCTCCACTACTTGAATTTTTGTCCATGAGCTATTGTTAAAATATTACACATTTATGCCATGAAAATATTTTCATTTTAATATAAGTACAGTACAATGAAACTTGTATGATACAATCCTTGTGGTATGAAATGTAACATCACTGGAGGCATTTCATCAGGCACATGTTTCTACAAAATTGTCAGTGACATCTGACTACATGAAAATTACTGTACTAGCTACACATGTCATGGACAAAGAAAGTAAAGTATTGTGATGTTCAACCCACAAGTCCTGTATACCTTGTGCTGTGCGTTCAAGCATATACATATCAGACAGATTGATGTATATATGTATGCATAAGATGACAAAATGCACAACGATGTGTTTCTATAACACATGTATATATGTATCACATATTTTCAACATTTTAAGAGGTTAGTGTCACAACTGAGGAGGACATGTACCCTACATACATACGTACATGGCTTTACTTTGCTGCATGGTAACCAGTTATTGACTTAGTTACATGGAAACACAGAGGTATTCTGATTACCTGTATTTGGTTACTGTAGTAGCAACCATATTAAGGCACAGACCTGTAATGTAGCATCTGTAATCATCAATAAATCTAATTGACAGTCATCAATAAATCTAGTTGATAGTCTAAACTACGTATGTGCAGGTATCATAGCTATGCACAATGTATGTGACCGGGAGTCTTCCACACACATCTAATTTATTAACTTTGACGACTCATAACTTAAGACTAGAAAGGGCAATGGACTTGGAATTTTATCAGTAGTGAGCACCAACACAGCTTAGTAGATGGAGAAAATATCAGGTTAATACGTTTCTTTATCACTAAGTTATGGTCTTCCACGTTCATAGAACTGGATGTGTATGGAAGACCCCTTTTCGCAAATCCGGTCACATATACAGTACATAGTAATTAAACCAAAATCACAACACTGCTGCAGCAACCTCAAAAAAATCGTTACTGAGATCCTCCTAAAGAATAACTTGCTGGTAGTTTATTTGGTCTGTGTCAGACTGGTAGTAGTATTGGGGATAGATAATCATCATGGAGACAATAGCACAGTGTATTGTTACCCTAGTAGTTTATTAGATTTTTGGTATAACTACTTTCAGTACTTTGTACTGCATCTCAAAGTTGAGAATACAGGTACATAGATCAGAGTGCGAAACCCATAATTATTAATTCAATCGGTGTGTATTATGTTATAGTTAAACCCCATCATGAATAGGATATCGTTGTTATCAACCAGAGGACCAGAGGCAGAGGCAAAGTCAAGGCCAAGGTTTTGATAGCAAAGACAAAGATATCATACGAGTGCAGGTGTGTCTTCTATCCCACATTTTGAAGCATGTGACTAATAAACAGTTGCTGAAATAGAGGCGTTAATTACAGTTGCTATAATATGCCTTCCATTAGGTTAAAAATTTTGCTGTGGTTTTAGTTTTAGGATGTACTATGGCTTCATATTGCTTTTGCAATTGATCTAACTTAATGTGTAAATCAACTTGCCTTTGATATCATAATTATTATTACAGCAATACTTACGTACTGGGGTTTATGTAAGGCTTCAGTGGGATAGAAATAGGTACTATGTAATAGTAGAATAATAGTGACGATCACATCATATTTTAAACTTTGTAGTTACTCACTATAGGAGTCACTTTCAGTAGTTGTCACACTAGCTACTTGTAGGGTTTGCTAATTCATGTACAAAGAGGTGGAGGAGGCAACTGCCTAAGGAGGAATATTACTTGTGGGTCACAAGCACCCTACAATTCCAAATTTAGACTGTAACTGAGTCTCACTGTAGTGACATCCTCTGTTTAGGGGGTGCGAAGGATATACTGTGGCATAATTTCATTGAGTGCATTGTGCCAGTTTTATCAGAGCAAAGTTGCAGTTGTAGTGTGTAACTCAAAATGCGATGTCACACCCAGGTTTCTAGTAGAAAACAAGCTCCAGTTTAGTAGCTCTTCTACTGATATAAGAAATTCCTCATAAACACTTTATCAGCTCTATGCCACTGCATCACAGGTTTTTCGGATGCATAGTTTAGTAGTGATGTACTATTCTTTACACATTTAATTACATGGACTATTTGTAAAGCTTCACACAGCAAACAAATACAGCATGGAATTAGTACAACCTTATAGTACATATAAAACCTACCATATGTATACATAGTTTTGTGCACTAGTGCACTAACCAATTAATTTTTAACAATTCTGATGCCAGAGAGCTATTACAGAGTATCAGTATTAATTTGCTGACTGACTTTACATTATTATTAATTTTGTCATATGTATTGGTCATTCAACAGCTACTCATTCTAGAACTGAGATGATCCTATTGTAGTCTGTAACTTGGCAACATATCAAGTTTCAATGTACTGTACAATTATATTCATGAATAACTTTACAGGTTTCATACAGGATCTGTTTCCATGTGAGAATTCATGAGACTTCCAGACAAATCTGTTATTTATTTTTACTGTACCTAATGAATACTATATCCACATATCAATTTTCAATTGCTGTATGAGAACATACACACTATACACACACACACACACACACACACACACACACACACACACACAAAGTAAAAAGCAAAGTCTTTGACTACGTGCTAGCATGGTCTGGAACACCTGTGCACTACTCAGGTGCTAGGAGTCAGTGCAGGCAAATCCTTCTGGGGCAGGACTAGCCATTTGCAAGAGGCTGAACTATATCTCACAGGTGCACCCAAAGTCCCACCTGGGCTTCACCATTGTGTGAGACACTAGCAAATGGCATTTGCTTCCCCAGTTTACACTATGCAGGTACCCTTTGATGTTACAGCTGGGTGGGCTGCTTCCTCAGTTGACACCAGGCCACCAGGTTCCCATTTAAACAGCTGAGTAAACTGGAGCAATGTAAGTAAAATTTCTTGCTCAAGGAAACAACAGCAACATTACCAATTTGGCATAGCCGAGAATTGAACCTGGGACCTTTCGATTACCAGGCTGATTTCCTAGCTATTGGCTATGCTGTCTCACCATGCACATGTACACACACACACACACACACACACACACGCACACACAAACATACACACACACACACACAAACTCACCCACTCTCACATATGCACACACATATACACACACATATACATATACGCACACATACACACTACACACACTTGCACACACAATATGCACATACATACAAACATACACAACTGCTATATACACATATGTGCACATAGCATATACACAAATGGCAATTTGGATGCACACAAAACATCATAAAAGTCTGATTGTTGCTACATATATTCAACAGTACTAGTATGATTCATTGTGCTGATACCATTACGTATTTTAACCCTTTCTTTAGGTCAGTAATTACATACCACCGATGCATTAAACAAACATATTTGTGGAGAAACGTTTTTCATAGCATTTTATATAGCAAATCATTTATTAGATTTAGTAAAAGTTATACTGTATATATACATAACACTGAAACACTTACAAGTTAAAATACAGAAGTACAAATTATGTTCACTAGCTATGTAACAAATTCAAACAGATAAAAATGATTTTAAAATTCAGCTACATGGTTAAATTAAAATAAAAAAACTGAAATTCTATGTTGCAGGTACTCTTATAGTGATTTACTGATATTAGATAGAAGAGATCATACACAACCACATGAAGTAGCTCTAGCTGGAACATTTTTGTAGATAGTCTCACGAGTCAACTCATCGTAGAACACCATTTGGATCAGCTCAAAATTAGTTGGTACACAACACCTTTTTGGTGCCCCTGCATGGCCTCTGGTCTGGTAGTAGTGGAGGGAAAGAATACTTGCATAATCAGTTAATGATTCTACTGGTAGTCTTGGACAGTGACCCCCACACACTCCAACATCAAACAATTTAGGAACCACCAAATGGACATTGCCTGCACTTATGGCAGTGTTGCTAACCTCCAACTTTTGAAGATGACATGCCACATGTGATGTCTGAATAGAAATAGTGGTTTGACGTTTTTCTTTTTTGTGCTTTATATCTGACAACTTTTTGTGTTTCATTACTTCGTTCAAAAATTTGTTAGTGTTATCACGAGTGAACACAACTAACAAAGGTTCAGTGTTCAGCATATCTTCTTGTTCCCCAGAAGAGTAAACACCTTCACATGATAGTTGTTGTTCTCCTTTAGTCAGTGTAACTTTCAAGCCATAGTTAACCCATCCTTGTTTCCAGCTCTCAACTATTGGAGTGACATCAAATGTTTTCCATCCTAGACTAGAATCAGTGTGTTTGAAAGTGAGCTTTAGAGGTGAGTCAATGTTGTTGTCATTGAGCAGGTAATAAATATTGACCTCATAGTAGTCTCCTGGTATTGAGATCTTCTGTAGTAGACGTAGTTCAGCATGAATTATTTCCTCTTCATCAATGTTAGCCTTGTCAATGTTAAATTTATAATGCCCACAGCTAGCACCTGTAGAACAAAATACTACAGTGATTTCCAATCGGAAATTATTAGCTAATAAACATTAACACTTAAGTACAATGGACTTACCATTTGCTAGATTTTCATAGGATCTTATTGTATTTGCTTCAGTCATCTTTTGATCTTTTATTGTATGAGCTGGTCCAGCAGGAAGGTTAAACTTAATGTACAAATCCTTCAAGTAGCTGGGTAGAGTTGCATTAGCTAGTTCATGAGCAAATTCATCCATTTTAAGATTGTTGTTGAATTTCCCTGATTCTGAATTAGCTTCCCTTCTAGTCACCTTCACTGGTTGCTCCATACGTCTGATGGGAACTGAGTGAACTGTAAATTGACTGATAGTGAGTAGTAGTACAATCAGGTACACTGAGAACTTCATCATCTTGTCAACTTCTGATCCTTCTTGAACTAAACAATGATATTTGTCTGAAGCTCCACTCATTTTATACTTTCTCTGATGAATATGATCTGTTACTGATCTCATATAACATCACACTGTGACTGTAGGATGACTAGAACACCCTTGCTTAAAATAGTCGGCTACCGTGGTGCCTGCAGCAACATAAGTTTCATTATGTAAGCATGTTTACTCAATACAATGACATCACAAAATACCTTGGTGACAATTTTCAAGTATTTTGGCAATGAGTAACAGGATAAGTCCATTCACTGTATAATTGGTTGGTGGTAAACAATAACCCAGACAGGATGAAACAGTGAATGAATGATGTTTCCTTGTTCAGTAATGTTTGTGTCAGTATGTATTGTTATGAATTTGACATTGGTATACACATCCTTAAAGAGAATCTTGTGCTGGAGTCTTAGTACACTACCAGATACAGTACATGAAATTTCCATGAAAATAACCATGAAATACCCATGAAAATACCTATGGTTTATCCCATGAATTTTATTTAATGCTTCATGGGTACTGCACCCATGAAATCTCTGCAACACCATGAAAGTACCATGATAATCTGATCTGGAAACTCATTTCATGGCCCATGAAACAACCCATGGTATACCATGAATTGACTTTCATGGTACATTTCATAGGGGTAATTTAACATTTCATGAAAAAACCATAGATGTTTCATGACATACTTCTCTGGTAGTGGTATTTGATCAACATCTACAAACAAGTGTACAAAAGAATTACACATACCATCAGAATCAGAATTACAAATATTTGTTGTACTTTAGTATGCTAGCTATAATCATACTACTACTTCCATCACTCATATATATTGCTATAATAATGTTACTTGACATTATCCAACTCAAGCAATGTACTGAGTGGTATGTGCATGTTCAGTGCCTAGTGTATGGGGTGTGTATGTACCTTATGTAAATATACATATGTATATGTGTGTGTGTATGTCCAACTGTCCTTGTCTCATTTAATGCCGGTGTTGAGGTCATTGTAGAATTTCGGGTTCTGCGACCTCTCTCTGTGAGACCTGGACAGTCCTCCTGCAGGTTACTAGCCCTGCCCCAGGAGGATTTGCCTGCACAAGGCTTAAGCACCTGAGTGGTGCACAGGCATCCCAGCACTTGTTCGCTGGGAGGTAATAGCTGTGTTTCACATGGCTGCCGTAGGCTTTGTGTGTGTGTGTGTGTGTGTGTATGTACTGTATGTGCAAGGTCTATGTATGTATGCATGTATTATAAACGCATGCATAGTGTAACAGCTGTTTTACGGAATGTATGATAATGTTATGTATTCTATCAACTGTATATGACTTAATATGACATAACAGTATTGTTATTTTAACCTGTCTACAGTTAATAATTGCACTCAAGATTAATTATTCACCTTCTACATATGTAGGTGTCACTTTCAGCTAATGTCAAGTTATACTCTTGTGTGGGTACAACAGTCAGGACAGGTTGCTGGCAGTACAAAGGAGAACCTCAGATGGAGGAGGTAACTAGCAAAGGAGGCCCAACTCCTTCAGTGGGCTACCAGCAACCTACATCTCCAAAATTGGGTTTGTGCATGTACAATGACACCCTCTATGTTAAGTGCGGGGGGACATGTTGACCAGTCGGATACGTTGATCAATATGCCTCACCACGCACAACAATGGTGACTATCATATTCTCTGTCAGCCACTTTTAATCAACTCCTCACATTGAAAAAACAAAAACAGTGCGATTGAGACAAACGCTGATCAAAACATTAGCGTAGTGATGTTGCATGTATAACACATCCTTCAGAAATGCCAAGCCACATACTGTACATGTAATTGGGATTTGCAACTATTTGTTGCTCATGCATCATGAATGTAGCTACATTTTGTTTATAAAGGACATCTGTGACTGAGCTTTTAATAAAATTATTCTTGTTAAATCCAGAGGCAAAGATGTGTATAACATTATGGCACACTTCTTAAAAAAAGAAATGCATAATGACTTATCACAGAGTACAAGCTATATGTCATAGTATTTAGTCATATCATAACCTTTCCATATTGCTCAGCATACTGTTAAATGACATCATCTAATGAGTACTCCTTGGTATCTTAGATAAGCATACTGTCATGTAATATAAACCCATTCAGTGACAAAGTACATCCAGTTTATCACAATACAATTTTTCCAAGTACATTATCAAAACTGAGAAATTACGATTGTTAATGTTCCAATAACATTGAATGGTGGACAAGAATTTAATGTTTATTATCAATATATAATGTACAACAGAACCCTCCTATTCTTGACACCACTATAGATTTCTGATGCACCAGAGAGGGGTCCCTATTTCAGGAGTCTATATATGTATTGTAATACAAATAGGACCAGGACAAGTGTCAGGTCTCCATGTTTTAACGTGTCCTTTGTGAGGGCTCCATGCACATTACACATTTCTGGACACACTAAACTCTGCAGACTGGTGACCAGGCTTCTTTTCCAAACTGTTACTGTGATGCACAGCATTGTGGAACGTGAAGTGATACGTAATTATTTAGCAAATATAATTGTCGTTACAACTTGCTAGTACATCAAATATTTAATAGTATGGGGCCCCTACAGATTCAAATCAGCTCAAATGTGTACCAACATTTGCTGCCCAGTGAATTTATTTAAATAATTACTGAGATGAAGTGTCATGTTCTCTACTATAGAATGCCAAAAGTGACCATATATCAAACACTACTAGGAAATTAAAATTACAAGATTGCAAGCTAGCTTTTTATAAATCTATTTACAATCTTATAGCTTTGAAAGTTCTACCACAACCGCAAGACCTACCAAAAGAAGCCATGTCATTTTACCTGTATCATCCACACACTCATAAATGTCCAGCATGTACAGCATGTAATTGGAACAGTATCCATATCAGCACTATAAATCAAATCAAATTTCAAATCGCTTAACAAATTTGAATCGATACATGTTACTAATGTTTATGCATGTATATACATGTACATGTACATGTACGTACGTACGTATGTACGTACGTACGTACGTATGTATGTATGTATGTATGTATGTATGTATGTATGTATGTATGTATGTATGTATGTATGTATGTATGTATGTATGTATGTATGTATGTATGTATGTATGTATGTATGTATGTATGTAATTTATGAACTGGTGGCCTGGAAAATCAGCAAAAACTGCATGTCTAGTGGTAAATTCAAATGGGCAGAGATTATGTATCTAAAAGGGATGTTTTTAAGACTAACAAATGTTTCAACAGTACAAACTAAAGTACACACTTCTTACTAATGTTGTATAATAATTGTAACTGTATACAAGTACTCTGAAAAATGTCCTGGCATTGTTCAATTAACAGTCCAGATAGTAAATAAATGCCAAAATTTATTCAGTACTAGGATTGTCAGGTAGTGTCTTTATTCTGCCAGGATCTAATATGTTGCACATACTGGTTTAATGTTAACTGCAACCTTACCATTTCCTGGCAATACTATAACTACTTATGTATGGATTCTGCATATGCATGTTAAAAATGTAATAATGAACCATGATTAGGCCACAAAAATTTATGTACACATAAAGGCAATGTCAGTCTGCATGTTGAAGTACTGATCATAATTCTGCCAATAGAATCCAAGAAATACATAGGCACATTTATTAAACAAAGTTGATATGTAGTTTCATTGGGTAATCTAGCTATATATATATATATATATACATATTGACATATAACTACAGAAAAATCTCATAAACAGAAACTGCAATAGGCAAGTACGTGTGCTACTTAGGTGGCTTACATATTGACTGAGTAAGGTTATAGCTATATGGGATATCTTTGTAACTTGTTAACATTGATGTTTTGTCTAACTTATAACTTAACAGAGGCCAATCATTTTCCTTAACATGGATAATTACAGGTAGTACCATACATGTACAGGCATTGGTGTTCTGTGTATACCCTATCCATTGAAGAGATGGAAACTGAACTTTTGAAACATGAGAGGTTAAGTCAGTGTAGTATAGTCCTGAGCCCTCTTCTGTGACTTTCAGGATCAATAGGTACTGTATAGGACTGTAGGTTCAGTTTAGTCAGACTTCTTGTGGTAAGGTTGTTTTTAAAATAAAACTTATACATAACTATTTATAGTGATGTGGAGTGGAAAGGAGTGCTGCTGGGTCGGGCTGGCATGAAAATTTTAAAATTTCATATTAAAATGCAGTAATTCAAATATTTGTTCATTGTGGGTATCACAGGATGCTATGAAAATGATCAGATACAGTACGTAATTGCTTGACAAGCATTCATAACATAGCCTGTGTTTAAAGCTACAACAGCATTTTCAGGAACAAAATGAGGGAAGTAGGAAGCTATAGATATATACCCTAACATCCACCCTTGTATTGCCACTCAGACACAATTGTGTAGTGCTAAAAATTTACACATTTGCATGTTTTAGCTGTAGCTACAGTGCCAAATACGTGTATATTGTATGCTACAATCAGTGCTTTAAATATTTTACTGCTCCATGAAACATCAGCAAATTGATAAAAGATTACATTAGCCACATGTAGACAGTGGACACTACATACAAAAAATAATGTGTTGGAAGACAGTACATAAAATCATGATCATATGGCAAAAATAATACTAGCCTACTGGTTATGGATATCAAACTAAAATAATGTATGCATGCATAAAAGCTGGTATGAACATGTATATACAAAAGCTTAATGTATGTACAATTCATTGCAAGGAGTGCTTATACACACATCATATGCAATCACAAGCGGTTGCTTTGGCAGGAACACTTTTATAGATGGTTTCGCAGTTCAACTTATTGTAGAACACCATTTGGATCAGCTCAAAATTAGTTGGTACACAACACCTCTTTGGTGCCCCTGCATGGCCTCTGGTCTGGTAGTAGTGGAGGGAAAGAATACTTGCATAATCAGTTAATGATTCTACTGGTAGCCTTGGACAGTGACCCACACACACTCCAACATCAAACAACTTGGGGATTACCAAATGGACTTTGCCTGCAGCTACAGCAGTGTTGTTCACCTCCATTGTTTTAAGATGACACGCCACATGTGATGTTTGAATAGAACTAGTGGTTTGACGTTTCTCTTTTTTGTGCTTTGTAGCACTACTGTCTTGTAATGCATCACTCAAGAGTTTATTCTTGCGATCATGAGTGAACACAACTAACAAAGGTTCAGTGTTCAGTATATCTTCTTGTTCCCCAGAAGAGTAAACACCTTCACATGACAGTTTTTGTTCTCCTTTAGTCAGTGTAACTTTCAAGCCATAGTTAACCCATCCGTGTTTCCAGTTCTCAACTATTGGAGTGACATCAAATGCTTTCCATCCTAGAGTAGAGTCAGTGTGTTTGAAGGTGAGCTTTAGAGGTGAGTCAATGTTGTTGTCATTGAGCAGGTAATAAATATTGACCTCATAGTAGTCTCCTGGCATTGAGATCTTCTGTAGTAGACGTAGTTCAGCATGAATTATTTCCTCTCCATCTGCCATAGTGGCCTCATTCATGCCAAATTTATAGTAACCACAACTGTCATCTGCCAAGACCAAGGAATATGGGTTACCTTTGTACACAAATGCCATACATATGTATGTGATGTTGATAACTATTAAGTAATAGTAAATATGCAACATACTGCTTGCTTGGTTCTTGTAGGATCGTATTGTGTTTGCTGCAATTATCTTTTGATCATTCAATGGATGAGTAGGTCCACTGGGGAAACTGAAGTTGATGTACAGATCCTTAAGGTAGCTGGGCAGAGACGCATTAGCTAGTTCATGAGCAAATTTTTTCTCTTTTATCAGTCCATCATCAAGACTCTCTGAGTCTGAATTTCTTTCCCTTCTAGTCACCTTCACTAGTTGCTGCTCCTCTACCATATGTCTGATGGGAACTGAGTGAACTGTAAAATGACTGATAGTGAGTAGTAGTACAATCAGGCACACTGAGAACTTCATCTTCTTGTTAATCTGTCTTCTGAGTAGGAGCAACTCAAACTCACTTGATGAAGTAAGCAAAACTCAGGTGATTTTATAATCAAATTCTTGTAACCTTACCTGCTATCATGTGTACATGACTAATTTAATCCTGTGCTATTGTGGGAAGGCATTTCCTACTCCCTTGCTTGATATGGTCAGTTATGTGTGGTACATAATATATGATATGGAGCTTTCCAAGACCACCCTGTAAAATATGGAACATGCAGCTTATGCTGTGTAGTTTATGTACCTGCTTTACAATTTTCCTTTGAAATTCATATATATATATATACCACAGTTCTATTTAGGCTTGCAATTACAAGACCTCTCATGCTTTGTAATGCATTATTTAATCAGCAGCCATTATCGTTTATGCAGAATTTTTTCTAAGCATAGCATATTCACATGTATCCACATTCTACCTATAGCAAACCATACCTCATCTAGTTGTTTTGAACATCAAGTTAACTACACTTGTACATAACTGCAGTATACAGCTAGTATGCTAGCTAACATTGTCATTAGTTCTTTTTGACCCAATACACTGCAACACAGAATTCACTCTAGTTTATATAAGAAGCATGTTACATGCTCTATAGTTGTATAATGATGCTTAACTCTGCCATTTCTCCTGTGCTTAGTTTAACTTGCAAACATTCATAGTTTAAGAAGCACATGATTAATTTGACACTCTAAAGGCAATAGACTTCTCACAGGTCCCATCAGTATAGTGGGATGGCACTATCATCCATGTTATTAACATGCAGTTATTGAGCCTTTAAGCATACATTTGTATGCATACCTTTAACAAGGAAATATGCAACATAGACACTTAAGGAAATATGCAACATAGACACTTTTGCATTTTGTATGTATGATTATGATTATGTACATTAATAAACTTTATGGTGGTAGCTATCAAGGGTATTACAAATGAACAGTCTTCAGTAGTTGTGGTATAACAAAACAAAATGGTCAGGTTATTGTGTGGAGGCAAAGGGAACCTAAGGAGGAGGAGGAGGTAGCCTATTAAGGAGGGTAACTAACTCCTTGTATGTCAAACAGCCTACATCTCCAAATTAAGTGCACAAATGTCAATGTAGTGACACCCTCTTCTAAGTGTGTAGGGTGCACATTGACTACTTGGATAAGTTGATCACAACAATTTTTGCCACGTCAATGGTGGTCACCTCATCCCCCTTGCTGAGTGCGGAGGCCAATTGGATATGTCGGCAAAAACAAGATTAAATTTAGTTTATTCCGACAGTTGCCATACGTAGATCACAAAAACATGTAAAGAGAGAGATTAGATTAAAAATAGGCTGTCATAATTTTATCCTACAGTTGGTGATACATTAAGCTACCTCTATAATGTAATATTAGTGTTTGTTTAAGCCTTATGGTACATAACTTGGATAGTAATAGTGAGGTTCATGTTACTAAATAGTACTATTACAAACATACATGGCATTGTAGCTGCAGTGAAGTCACATACTATGATGAAGTGCAATGCACCTGTGTGTACTTTTCAGTAACTCCATAGATAATTGGTATGCTACTTGTTAGCCTTATGGTATGTGCAACTTCACATTTTAAATCTGTAAGGGGTTGTTTGTAGATGTTTAGGTTTGAAAACATACAGTATAATGATCTATGAATGCAGTAGAATCACATGCATAAAGTTTTTTATGTCGTGTTCATGCTCATGAATGTTAAGCATTTGTACTAACATGGACAACGAGTTACATATCACCAAACTTGGCTAGGCCAGGAAGTCTCAAGCATTTTAATTTTATGCACAAAAGAATGGTGTAGGTATGTGTACTTGGATGGTGTCCCACCTGTTATGTTACAAGACATCACCAAACTAAGTCAAATACTAATGCACGGGTGTGTGCACACGGCACATATTTCACACAGGATTTCATAACTAATACAATCTTCAGCCATACATATATAAACATCAAATGTCTTCCAACTTATATACTCCTCTATGTTAACGTTTAACCAAACAGTGTGCTTATAGATGTAAATAAAAGATGAACATCTACATGACCAGCTGGTGCACTGTATACCTATAGAAGAAGACTCTTTCAGATGGGAATTAACATTCTTGTGTGAGTTCAGTGTCACATGCAAATGTGAACTGAGTGATGTAGCCATTTAAAATTATGATGAGCTAGTCAAGAGAATAAATATTATGAGCATATACCTTAATAGTGATCATGAGTTCACCTTTACAAATGACACATGTGTATTACAAAATCCAGTTAGATAGAGGGCTTCAACTCACCAGCCTTGTCAGCAGTGGTACATAGCAGCAGTGTCATAGAGAGTAAAATACCTCAGTACGTATATTTCCATTAGCAATTGCCAATGAATTACAATATGTTGAACTTCATACTTTGATGCTTAGGCTTGAAAATGTATGAAAGCATAATCATATTGTTTCTGTTGTGTGTGTGTGTGTGTGTGTGTGTGTGTGTTTGTGTGTTGTACA